>NW_007737445.1:4990-5700 GCF_000696425.1 Galeopterus variegatus | reverse complement strand
TAAACAAATATCTGGAATACATACATATACATATGTATATGTATATTAAAATATGCTTAGAAAACACACTTTACTATAGCATGAAACTTAGTAGGAAATACAGAGAAATCCACAGTTCATTCTTTCATATGCTTTTAAAAAGATTTTCAGAATATGCCTAGCAAGCTGTTGTCCGTTCAGTGATACATATGCTCATTTGTAAAGCACATCTTACCTCTTCTCTTAGTAGTAACCTACGGGGGTGGAGAGAGATGAAAATGATTTCCACCTTCATATCCTTATATTGTACACTCTTTAAAAGTGGGTCTTGTAATGCTCTCTATTCTATACAGAAGTAATAAATACTATCTTTAGGAGATGGTGATTATAATAATGGTGCTCCCTTGCCAAAAAAGTAACAAAGGTATTTTAAATTGTATTTTTATCATGACAGGGAGATTTCAAATAATTTAGCTAATTTTAACTAATAACTACTGAGAATTAACACTGTTATTTAATGCAATCAGTAGTTGAATAGAAAATAAATCCAAGAACTAAGCACTAAGGAGGATGTATAACAGATAATGATGAAAGATTTGTAATACTCAAGGATAGAAAAGGGAGAACCCAGAGGAAATTAAGTGCTGGTTTTCTCAAATAAGGAGATTAGATTTTCTTATTTCTTAAAATTACCCAGCAAAGCATATGTTTTATGACGCATATATTCTTAC
>NW_007737445.1:2393-3046 GCF_000696425.1 Galeopterus variegatus | reverse complement strand
CTTCTTTCCTTCATCTTTCTTTTTTGGGGCTGATGTTAGAGTACTTAATTTAGTTAAATCAGGTTGGGCAGAAAATGAAACCAATTTGTATCAGTCTGTTTCTGTTGCTTGTAACAGAATACCTGAAACTGGGTAATTTACAAATAAATGAAATCTATTTTTTACAGTTTCAGAGGTTGGGAAGTCCAAAGTCCAGGGAACACATCTGGTGAGGGCCTTCTTTCTGGTGATGACTTTCTATGGTGACCAGGGTGTCACATGGACAGAATGGGCTAAGCAGCAGAAAGAGCTAACTTCTCACTTGCTCTCCTCATGAAGCCATCAGAGCCACGCCCATGACTCCATGAATGGATCAATCCATTCACAAGGGTACAGTGCTCACAATCTAATCACCTCTTAAAGCCTCCACTTTTCAAATACCATAATAGGATTTCCCACCATCTTAACACTATTACAATTGAGATTAAGTTCCAGTATATGAACTTTTGGGGGACACATTAGAAGTTTTAGTAGTCATTTGGCCCACATAATTCATTCTGTAAAGCTGTTTTAACATACTTCTGTCATGAGTTCTCATGCAACAGTGCCTATCACTAAAAGATGTTGATGGATCATGAATTTTGTTAACATTATAATGACATTAACTAAATGTA
>NW_007737445.1:0-285 GCF_000696425.1 Galeopterus variegatus | reverse complement strand
TGAGCTGTAATCTACACATCTGCCATTTTGGATAGAATATGAGCTGTTGCTAAGGAGACTCTATGATCAATCATTTTTGTATTCCCAATGCAAAGAGCATAATAGATGTTCAATAAATGTTTGTTTAATTAATCACTTTATCTAAGCCTACCCTGTGTCACAAATCATGAAATCAAATGAAGAGTGCCAAAGGAAATATAAGAGTTCAGAGAAAAGAGGGATGAGTCTGCTGGACTTGACATTCATGGAGGAGGGGACATTTAAGCTTTTAAAAATTAGCTAGGA
>NW_007737444.1:55416-56284 GCF_000696425.1 Galeopterus variegatus | reverse complement strand
TGAGGAAAGTGCAGTTGGTTTGGTCAGGCCCCCTCCCCTCATATCCAGCTGGGTGTGACTCAGCACATCCACTGTCAACAAGTTGCGAGGGAGTAGAGTTAGTGCACATGTGCACCCGGGTACCCTTCTGGCATGTTGCCATTTTTTCTGTCCTTCGGTAAGGAAGGCAGCAGCTCTGAACTGCTGGTTGGCAGAGTTCGTGTCTAAAAATGAAGCATGTCTACTTTGCCTGCTGCTACTCGGTGTTTCTTTTGACTGCCTTACTCAGGACCTGCACAGGATGGGGTAGAGGTGTCTGTGATCCAGCCGGACACTATCAGATGGAGCAAGTGTCTCCACTTTAAAGAACTACACTTTAGGAAGTAGACAGAGGGTGAGGGGCTGTTTAGAAAAGCCTCAGTGCTCACTGCCACTGATATGGAGGTAAAGACCAAGGCAGAAGCTCTGATGAAGGGAAAAGCAGCAAGGCCTGGTGCTAACAATTAGAGGCCCGAGGCTGGCCTCTGCATTCATGCACCTGGAAGACAAGTGACAGCCGGCTCTAAGTACTTGTACACAGAATAAAAAAGAGAGCACTCTGCCAAAGCTCCACTTCAGTACTGGACATAATACAAATAGCTGAGTATCCCTCATTGATGCCTTTTCTGCTGTTTTCAAAATGAGAGTTTTCATTATTGTTGTCTGTTTATCTGAACTTTGCAAGGCAAGCATGTGTAGGGTGGTTTATTTTGTTACCAGTTACTTAATCGCTGAAGAGCTACATTCTGTCATAACCAAGAGGAATTCACACCACCCACATAATCTGGAACTGGTATTGTATATAATTGCATGAATCTTCAGCATAGATTGAACTCACACAGTGAGAAGT
>NW_007737444.1:52738-53017 GCF_000696425.1 Galeopterus variegatus | reverse complement strand
AAAAATTTAGACATGGATCTCTTTTGCTTTTCACAAAAATCAACTCAAAATGAAACATAGAACTAAATGTAAAACACAAAACTATAAAAGTTCTAGAAGATAACAGAGGAGAAAACCTGCTTAACTTTAGGTTTGGTCATGGGTTTTTTGATACAACACCAAAAACACCATGTATGAAAGAAAAAAATTCCTAAGTTGACCTTCATACAAGTTAAAAATGTCTACTTTGAGAAAGCTGCTCTTAAGAGAATAAAAATATAAGACTCAGACATGGCAAAA
>NW_007737444.1:49331-52397 GCF_000696425.1 Galeopterus variegatus | reverse complement strand
TCTAAATTGAAACAGCAATGATATGCCTGCATACACCTATTAGAATGGCTTAAATTTTTTTAAAAAACAATAAACAAAAGATAACAAAATGTCCGAAGCTAGTGAGGCTGTGAAGCAACAGTGACTCTCATTCATTGCTGGCGGGAATGCAAATGGAAGAGCCATGTTGGAAGACGTTCGGTGGTTTCTTATAAAATTAATCATAGGCCGCCATTCAATCATAGGTATTCACTCAGTTGAGTTGAAAACTTATGGTCGCACAAAAACCTGTGCTAGAGTGTTTATAGCATCTTTATTTATAGTCTCATAAAACTAGAAGCAGCCAAAATAACCTTCCATAGGTGCATGGATAAACACACTGCACTACATACAATGGAATATTATTCAGTGATAAAAAGAAATTAGCTGTTGAGCAACAAAAAGACATGGAAAAAACTTAAATGTGTATTACTAAGTAAAAGAAGCCAGTTTGAGAAGATTACCCACTTTATTATTTCAATTATTTAATATTTTGGAAAAGGCAATGACAGTGAAACGATCAGTGGTTACCAGGAGTTTAGGGAAAAGGAGGGAGGGCTGAGCAAGGACAGCACAGGGGACTTGGGGTGATGAAACTATTCTGTATACGACCCTCTAATGGTGGATACCTATGATTACGAATTTGACAAAGCCCATAGAATTACAAAGAGTAAACCTAATGTAAATGTCTTTCTATTTTTTTATGTCTTCATTAATTTCTTTAATCTATCTGTGTTTTGTTGTTTTCATTGTGAAGTAACCAGGAGAACAGGAGAAAATATTTGCAAACTAATCATCTGACAAGGGATTGAGATCCAGAATACGCAATTCAACTGCCAAAAATAACCCCAGATATTCCGATTTAAAAATGCGTGAATGACATTTCTCAGAAGAAAACATAAAAATGGCAAACAGGTACATAAAAAAAATGCTCAACATCAGTAATCATCAGGCAGATGCATATCAAAGTCATAATGAGATATTATCTCACCCCAATTAGAATGGCTATCATCAAAAAGACAAAACATAGCACATACTGGCAGAGAAAAAAGAACTCTCACATACTGTTGGTGGGAATGTGAATTTGTACAGCTGTTATGGAAAACTGGTAGAGATTCCTCAAAAAACTAAAAATGGAACTACCATATGATGCAGCAATTCCACTGCTGGGTNGTTGAAAACTTATGGTCGCACAAAAACCTGTGCTAGAGTGTTTATAGCATCTTTATTTATAATCTCATAAAACTAGAAGCAGCCAAAATAACCTTCCATAGGTGCATGGATAAACACACTGCACTACGTACAATGGAATATTACTCAGTGATAAAAAGAAATTAGCTGTTGAGCAACAAAAAGACATGGAAAAAACTTAAATGTGTATTACTAAGTAAAAGAAGCCAGTTTGAGAAGACTACCCACTTTATTATTTCAATTATTTAATATTTTGGAAAAGGCACAGACAGTGAAACGATCAGTGGTTACCAGGAGTTTAGGGAAAAGGAGGGAGGGCTGAGCAAGGACAGCACAGGGGACTTGGGGTGATGAAACTATTCTGTATACGACCCTCTAATGGTGGATACATATGATTATGAATTTGACAAACCCCATAGAATTACAAAGAGTAAACCTAATGTTAATGTCTTTCTATTTTTTTATGTCTTCATTAATTTCTTTAATCTATCTGTGTTTTGTTGTTTTCATTGTGAAGTAACCAGCAGAACAGGAGAAAATATTTGCAAACTAATCATCTGACAAGGGATTGAGATCCAGAATATGCAATTCAACAGCCAAAAATAACCCCAGATATTCCGATTTAAAAATGGGTGAATGACATTTCTCAGAAGAAAACATAAAAATGGCAAACAGGTACATGAAAAAAATGCTCAACATCAGTAATCATCAGGCAGATGCATATCAAAATCATAATGAGATATTATTTCACCCCAGTTAGAATGGCTATCATCAAAAAGACAAAACATAGCACATACTGGCAGAGAAAAAAGAACTCTCATATACTGTTGGTGGGAATGTGAATTTGTACAGCTGTTATGGAAAACTGGTGGAGATTCCTCAAAAAACTAAAAATGGAACTACCATATGATGCAGCAATTCCACTGCTGGGTATGTATCAGGAGGAAAAAAAAAATTAGTATACCAAAGAGATATCCAGACCCCCAGGTTTATTGCAGCACTATTCACAATAGCCAAGGCACAGAATCAACATAGGTGTACCTTGACATGTGAATGGATAAAGAAAATATGGTATATATACACAGCAATGAAAAAAATGAAATCCTGTCACTGGCAACAACACGAATGAGCCTGGAATATATTCTGTTAAAATGAAATAAGTCAGGCACACAAAGATAAATATTGCACGTTCTCAGTCATATGTGGAAGCTAAAAAATATAGTTGAACTTTCAGAAGTACAGAGTACAGCTGTGGTTACTTGAGTCTAGGAAGAGGAGAGGGAGGGACATAGTAAAAAGTTGGTTAATGAATATAAAATTACAGCTAGATGTGAAAAATAAGCTCTAGTGATGTCCAGTAGTGCTAGGCATCTATAATTAATAATTTATTGTATGTTCTCACATGGCTAGAAGATGTAATATTAAAATATTAGAAATAAAAAAACAACAAGAAAAGTTCTTTATAAATCTTTATTAATCAATCGGATGGGGTGAGAAACTCCCAAAAGTTCCACTACAAATGGTTTGGCCCTTGACACTGGTAAACTTCACACACAAGGCGCTGTCCATCCATAAGAAATGGAAAGAGCCCAAATACTGCTTTACTTAATTGAATAGGTCTGGGTGGGAGGGGACTGTTCTTCCTAAAAGACTTGCCTCATGCCAAGGAAACAGTTTACTAGAGAAATGCCACATTTCTGACCCTTCTACCACACTGGTGATAAAGTGCAGCTAGTTCACAGCACTGAATGCTGAAGAAATGACAGAAAAATGTGTAGAAAACATAAAAAGACCATTAAAGAATAAGAAAACCCAAAGTCAGCAAGATATCTTTAATTCCAAGTGTTATATATGTAT
>NW_007737444.1:45679-47426 GCF_000696425.1 Galeopterus variegatus | reverse complement strand
CTGGTGCGGGTGCGACACCGAGGGTTGCGATCCTGTTGCCGGTCCCTGGTGCGGGTGCGACACCGAGGGTTGCGATCCCATTACTGGTCAGTAAAAAAGACAAAAAGGAAAAAAAAAAAAAAACAGACTGAGATACCATCTCAGTCCAGTTAGGATGGCTAATATCCAAAAGACTGAGAATGATAAATGCTGTCAAGGTTGCAGAGAAAAAGGAACCCTCATACACTGTTGGTGGGACTGCAAAATGTTGCAACTTTTATGGAAATTTATGACCCAGCTATTCCACTGCTGGGAATATACCCAGAGGAATGGAAAGCATCACGCTTAAGGTATACCTGTACTCCCATGTTTACTGCAGCACTATTTACAATAGCCAAGAGTTGAAACCAGCCCCAATGTCCATCATCAGATGAGTGGATAAGGAAACTGTGGCACATCTACACAATGGAATACTACTGTGCTATAAAAAAGAATGAAATACTACCATTTGCAACAACATGGATGGACTTAGAGAAAATTATATTAAGTGAAACAAGACAGGCACAGAAAGAGAAATACCATATTCTCACTTATGAGAGAGAGCTAAAAATAAATAAATGGAAAAATAAATACACAAACAAAGTATGTGAGGTGGGAAGAAGTCACAGCAATCACAACAATTCCCCGAACTTGTTAAGACTAGTGAACAGATATGATGTAGTGCTGGAGGGGGGGACAGAATGAGGGGGGAAAGAGGAATGGGTAAAGGGACATGAAAACCAACTATAATATATACTGAGAAGTTAAAAAAAAATATTCCCAGAAGATTATGCTACATTTTTAAATGTTTTAAAATTGAAAACTAATGAACGTTATAATAAAATTATTTAAAAAAAAGATATTTAAAAAAAATTCTGGACACTATTTACTTCTTGGATAGAGGAAAGGATAAGGAATAAAGAACACTTGGCTCAGGCTTGTATCACTGCTGGGTCATGTATATTATCATGGATGACCGGAAACCAAAGATTCTAATTAATCCTGTACTTTGAAAACAGGTTAAAATAAATGAAGTTACCGCAGATGTAAGGATGGAAGTAGTCAATGAGAAAATAAACACCACCACACATTTTTTAATAGCTCACTGAATGCAGTCATTTTGGAGGAATTCAGGTGTTGATTTAAGTGCTGATTAGATTATTAATACTATTGATGTGTATCATATTAAAAAGTGATATTGCTATTAATCATTATGCAATAATGAAAATCTATTTCTTTCACCTCTGCCACACTTACCCAATACTTAAACTCTTCAAATGCTTCAAATTCAGAATGAGTCGGTTATCACATGCCCCTTTTCTCCCAATGTTATATTTGATAACACAGTGCAGCATTTAAAAAACAGTTCTCCCCCTTTATACCACATCTATATCTATAGACTCTATGAGAAACAAAAAAACAAATCTTTGGATAACATATTAAATTTTGTCACTAACCTTTGGTGGGCCACAGTCACATTGTTCATTAGATTCCACAATTCTATTGCCACAAGATGGATTTTTTCCTTGGTAAGTCACTGTTGAAACTGTTTGATTCTGAAGACACTCAAGTGCAGGCTGTGAAATTACCTGTTTAAATCCATCTATGCTGCAGCTTCTAAAAACTTTACTCCATGAGATTGTCTAAAATTAAATTACATTCCTCAGATAAATGGAATAAAAACATCAAGGAAACAAGACAGGCACAGAAAGAGAAATACCACATTCTC
>NW_007737444.1:40481-44679 GCF_000696425.1 Galeopterus variegatus | reverse complement strand
AATATAAGGGGACAAGCCCTTGGTTCTTTTTATTTTTTTATAAATTTATACTTTTAGTATTTCTATACTTTTAAGTGTACTGTTTAATGACTTTTTGTATAGTTTTTTTTAACAATCTCAAACTTACAGAAATGTTTCAAATACAGCACAAAAATAAATTTTGTTTTCTGAAACAGTCAAAAGTAAGATGCCAACAAAATATTCTAACTCTAAATACTTTAATGTACAGCTCTTACATGGAGATGAATTCTCCTACACAAGCACAACAGACCCTTCAAAATCAGCTTAGGATTCCCACCCATATGCTGATGGCTTGCACACTTTAAATCTATTGTCCTCTGAGATCAGAACCTATTTGAGTATGCACTTAAAAAATTCAATTGATAACTCAAAATAGTTTAGATTTATCATATACAAACTGTCCTTAAGATTTCCCCCCATTTTTTTCCTTTCCTAAAATATTGGCCTTTTTCCATATTTGTTACTAAATTGGGACATCCAAAAACCTATGAATAATTCTTGACATCTTTTTTCTCAGTATTAATATTTATCCATCTCTGATTTATTTTACATTAATTTTACAAGATAAATATTTATTATCCAATTTCATAAATTGATTAAAATGTGTTTTGTTACATTTATTATAAAATCCAAATCCCTACATCATGAATGCACGATCAGGCTCTTTCCTACATTTCTATTTACCTCCTGGACACTTCCCCTGACTCATGCCTCTTTAGCCTCATTGTACTTCACTTTCTTTTCCCTGTGCCTAAATTATTCTTCCTATAGTACGAAACATTTTATTAAAAAACATTTTTTTAACCCCAACAACCCCCCAAATCTCCTTATTCCATGTCTATTGTGCTTTCCAAACTACTTACTATCCAAATATCATTTCACTTTCTGACACTGAAAAGTTTTCAGACAACTCCAACAAGACTCCAGTAAGCCCCAGAAAGTCATCAACACCCAAGCTTAGGATTCCCACCCATATGCTGATGGCTTGCACACTTTAAATCTATTGTCCTCTGAGATCAGAACCTATTTGAGTATGCACTTAAAAAATTCAATTGATAACTCAAAATAGTTTAGATTTATCATATACAAACTGTCCTTAAGATTTCCCCCCATTTTTTTCCTTTCCTAAAATATTGGCCTTTTTCCATATTTGTTACTAAATTGGGACATCCAAAAACCTATGAATAATTCTTGACATCTTTTTTTCTCAGTATTAATATTTATCAGTCTCTGATTTTTTTTACATTCATTTTACAAGATAAATTTTTATTATCCAACGTCACAAATTGATTAAAATGTGTTTTGTTACATTTACTATAAAATCCAAATCCCCGCATCATGAATGCATGATCAGGCTCTTTCCTACATTTCCTATTTACCTCCTGGACACTTCCCCTGACTCATGCCTCTTTAGCCTCATTGTACTTCATGTTCTTTTCCCTGTGCCTAAAGTATTCTTCCTATAGTACCAACCATTTTATTAAAAAAATTTTTTAACCCCAATAAACCCCTAAATCTCATTATTTCATGTCTATTGTGCTTTCCAAACTACTTACTATCCAAATATCTCTTCACTTTCTGACACTGAAAAGTTTTCAGACAACTCCAACAAGACTCCAGTAAGCCCCAGAAAGTCATCAACACCCACTTTCTTTCTAGACAGTAACATTGAATATCAACCTATTAAGCACATTTTCTACAACATCCTATATTCATTCTCATTAATAAGTCTTAAATAATCACATATGTATTTAATAAAAATCGTCTTACTCAAGTTATGTTGCAGAAGATTATACATCAAGTAATACTACAAACATTTCCCAAGAGAAGACACAGATTTGATAAAAACAACAGCTTACATTGCTTCAGGATTCATTATGCACGTAGTTCCTAGACAGTAGCAATTGTAGATGTCATCATAGTTTAATCCCAGATTAATTCCAAGCAACTGTACCATAACAACTGAAAATGCTTCTAAAGTCATTGTCTTTGGATACTAAATAGAAAAAAAAAATAATAATTAGGCTTAAGTTATTTCTCCACCCCTTTAATCTTGTCATGCCTTTTTTTATACTACCTGAATGGAAATACAAATTTAAGAAACTGGTATACCAAAGCTGGTTATTTGCAAAGGAATATGGAAAACCACAAATTAGGTAAATTTTGTTATTCTTTTTGAGCAACAGAATTTTTAATTCAAATGGCACTAATCTATAATAAGATTAATTTTGTCATATGTTTTTATGACATTGTATTGAATTAAATTTCAACAAACTTCACAACACATTTGGAAAATCAGAAGCATTGTTTTGGTAACTATACTACTTCTCAAGAGAACACTTGGAAAAAATATATAGATTTTGAAGAGCTGAATTGGTAGTTTTGACTTAAAAAATAGTTTGTGGAAAAACTAAAGTTATCTTTTTTCTAAAAGCAGAATGGTATACTTTTGAGTAACATTTCTACAAACTCCTAGAAACCAGTGATCTTTTTACTATCTCTATAGCTTTGCCTATTCCTGAATATCACATAGTTAAAGTAACACAGTATGCAGTCTCTTCATTTGGCCTCTTTCACTTAGTGTTATGCACTGAAGGTTTCTCCATTTCTTATTGTGGTTTAATGGCTCATTTTTAAAATCACTGGATAACATTCATTGTACGGATGTGCCCAAGTTTATTTATCCATTCACCTATTAAAGGGCATCTTGGTTACTTCCCATCTGTGACAATTATGAATAAAGTTGCTACGAACATTCGCGTTCATGTTTTTGTGTGGATATAAGTTTTCAACCCATTTGGGTAAATACGAGGGAGGACCATTTCTGGTTCACATGGTTAGAGTAAGTTGAGTCCTGTAAGAAATTGCCAGACTGTCCTCCAGTGTGACTGTCCCATTCTCTAGTCCCATCAACAATGAACAGGAGATCCTACTGCTCATGTCCTCACAGCGTTTGGCATTTTGGACTTCAAAACCATGTTGAACACATGTGGTGAGCTATTTTCTTGACTTTTTTCCTGATCTTCATAGTAAAGCATTATTTTCTCAACATAAATGCAATGTTAGCTGTTGGTTTTTTGTAGACACTCTTTCTCATATGGAAGAAGTTCTCTTTTATTTCTAGTGTGCTGAGATTTTTTTAAATCATACATAGCCTTGAATTTGGTCAAATCATTTCTCTATGTGTACTGATAGGGTCATATGATTTTTCTTCCTTAGTCTATTAATATGATGAATTGCATTAATTTATTTTTAAATTATGAATCTGCCTTACATATCTGGAACAAATTCCATGTACAAATATCAACAAGGGTAATCAATGGAAATTCTAGGCCTGAAAAATTCAATAAATGAACTACAATAAAATTTACTAGAGGTCTGAAAAAAAATTCAACCAGTAATATTGTATTTGGCAAAACTAAACTGTCATTAAAAATGATGAAGAAATAAAGAATTTTTCAGATAAACAAAACCTTTGCTGGTTTATTAAGTTGTCCAGATCTACAAGAAAGGATAAAGGAGCCTTCAAATGAAAAGAAAGGGGACTAGTCAGCAACACAAAGCCACCTGAAAATGACAGAGTCCCCTGGTAAAGGTCAATACAGCAGTACATTTACATAATTCTGACATATAAAATCATTTCAATACTGTATAGAATTTAAAGAACAAAGCTAAAAAACTAAATGTATATAACAGGTATTCAAAATAAAAAGATGCAATCTGTAACATCAATAAAATAAAATTGAATGTAGAACTATAAATATTAAATGCTTTGTATATAACTGAAGTTAAGTCACTACCAGTTTAAAATAAACTGTTAGAACTTCAAGGTGTTTTATGTAATTGCAATAGTAATCATGAAGTGTCTATAAAATATACAATCAAGGAAAAGGTAAATGCATGTCACAAGAAAATAAATAAAACACAAAGAAGACTGTAAGAGAGGAAAGGAGAGACAAAAAACTACAAGATATAAAGAAAACAGCAAATAAAGTAGCAATAGTAAATTCTTCCCTTTCAGTAATTACTTTAAATGTAAATGAATTAAACTCCCTAATCAAAGGCATAATTAGTTGAATTGATTAATAAACAGAATCCAAGTCTATACTGGCTGTCTACAAGAGAATCACTTTTGGTCTAAGAACACCAATTGGCTAAAAATATAAGGATGGAGAAA
>NW_007737444.1:36652-38742 GCF_000696425.1 Galeopterus variegatus | reverse complement strand
TCACAGCCCTTTCCCAGTTCATTGCTTTTTCTCCCTCCCTTCCCCTTTCCCACCTCTGGTAACCTCAGTTCTGTTCTTTTCTTTTGAAAGTTCAGTGTATTATTGTGACTGTTGTCTCTTTCTTTCTTTATTTTTTTGTTCATTTATTTATTTTTTTAGCTCCTACTTGTAAGTGAGAAAATGCAGTATTTCTTTCTCTGTGCTTGGATTATTACACATAATTTTCTCTAAGTTCATCCATNAATCAATTAGAGAAGGAAAATTTGAATACCTGCAAATATGTGGAAATTTAAAAACACCCTTCTTAATTTTTGTTGGAACATAAATAATGGCTCATTTTAAAAAATCACTGGATAATAATAATAATAATCTGTGGGATATAGCATTAAATATCAATACCAGTGTGCAATATGTGATGGTCAAATCAGGGTAATTAGTATATTCAACATTATACAATGCAATTGATTTTCACAGCCCTTTCCCAGTTCATTGCTTTCTCTCCTTCCCTTCCCCTTTCCCACCTCTGGTAACCTCAGTTCTGTTCTTTTCTTTTGAAAGTTCAGTGTATTATTATGACTTTTGTCTCTTTCTTTCTTTCTTTATTTGTTCATTTATTTATTTTTTTAGCTCCTACTTGTAAGTGAGAACATGCAGTATTTCTTTCTCTGTGCTTGGATTATTACACATAATTTTCTCTAAGTTCATCCATGTTTTTGTGAATGGCAGTATATCATTATTTTTTATGGTGGAGTAAAATTCCATTGTGTAAACACACATTTTCCTTATCAAGTCATTCAGTGATGGACATTTAGATTGGTTCTAACTCTTGTCTACTGTAAATAGAGCTGCAATAAACATGGGAATGCAGGTGTCCCTTCAATGATACTTTCCATTCCCTTGGGTATACACCCATTGGTGTGATTGCTGTATTGTATTGCAGTTCTAACTATAGTTGTTTGAGGAACCTCCATACCATTTTCCATAATGGCTGCACCAATTTACAGTCTCACCAACAGTGTAGGAGGGTTCCCTTTTCTCTACATCCTTGACAGCATTTGCTAATCTCTGGTTTTTTGATAACAGCCACTCTAGCTGGGGTGAGTTGATATCTCAGTGTAGCTTTGATTTGCATTTCCCTGAAGCTAAGTGATGTTGAGCACATTTGTATGTGTCTGTTGGCCATTCATATACCTTCCTTTAAGAAATGCCTATGCAGCTCCTTTGCCCATTTTTTAATTGGGTTATTTGGTTTTTTGCTGTTAAGTTGTTTGAGTTCTTTGTATGTTCTGGATATTAATCCTTTATCAGATGCATAATTTGCAAATATTTTCTCCCACTCTGTAGGTTATCTTTTCACTCTGTTAATTGTTTCCATTGCTATGCAGAAGCTTTTTAGTTTTAGTT
Source organism: Galeopterus variegatus (assembly GCF_000696425.1). Lineage (NCBI taxonomy): Eukaryota > Metazoa > Chordata > Mammalia > Dermoptera > Cynocephalidae > Galeopterus > Galeopterus variegatus. The sequence continues at coordinate 37,338 of NW_007737444.1, read as the reverse complement.
TGATGTTATCCCATTTGTTTATTTTTCCTTTTGTTGCCTGTGCTTCTACGGTCATATACATAAAATCTTTGCCCAGTCCTACTTCCTGCAATGTTTCCCCTATGTTTTCTTTTAGGAGTTTTATAGTGTAAGGATGTATTTTTAAGTACTTAATCCATTTTGCATTGATTTTGGCATATGGTGAGAGGTATGAGTCTAGTTTCATTCTTCTACATATGGATGTCCAGTTTTCCAGCATCTTTTATTAAAGAAGCAGTCTTTTCCCCCGAAATATATTCTTGGTGCCTTTGTTGAGATCTGTTGGCTGTGAGAATGTGCATTGATTTCCGGGTTCTCTATCCTATTTAACATAGTATTGGAAGTACTAGTCAGAGCAATCAGGCAAGAGAAACAAATAAAGGCCATCCAGATTGGAAAAGACAAAGTCAAATTGTCCCTGTTTGCAGATGACATGCCCTATATATACAACAGCCTAAAGACTTTACAAAAAATCCTGTAGAGTTGATAAAGGATTTCAGTAAAGTTGAAAGATATAAAATCAACATGAAAAATCAGTAGCATTTTTTTACTCCAGCCACAAACTAGCAGAAAAGGAAATCAAGAAAGCAAGCTCAATTACAATTGCTACCAAAAAAATAAAATACATAGGAATAAATTTAACAAAGTAGGTGAAAGACCTCTACACT
>NW_007737444.1:35609-36176 GCF_000696425.1 Galeopterus variegatus | reverse complement strand
AAGAAGAAGAAATTAAGCCTAAGCAAGCAGAAGGAAAGAAATGACAAAGATTAAGGCAGTGCTAAATAAAATAGAGAATAAAACTACAATAGAAAAAATAATAAAGAAACAAAGTTATGATTCTTTGAAAAGATCTGTGGTGAATACTGATGTAGAAATTCCCAGTAAAATACTAGCAAATCAAATTCAATAGTACCTTGAAAGGATTATGCACCTGACCAAGTGGGATTTATTCCTAGAATACAAGATGGCTCAACATATGTGAATCAAACAATGTAATGCACCATTTTTAGCAGAATGAAGAACAGAAGCTTCATGATAATCTCAGCTAAGGAACTAGAAAAGCAAGAACAAACCAAACCCAAAATAAGTAGAACAAAAGAAATAATAAAAATCAGAGCAGAAATAAATGAAATTGAGAATAAAAATACAATTCAAAAAATACAATTCAAAAAAATCAATCAAATGAAAAGTTGTTTTTTCTAAAAAAAGATAAACAAAATTGACAAACCATTAGCTAGCCAACAAAAAGAGAGAAAATGCCCAAATAAATACAAAAATTTTTAA
>NW_007737444.1:32726-34067 GCF_000696425.1 Galeopterus variegatus | reverse complement strand
AAACAAAAAAACCTGAATAGACAAATAGCAAGTAATGAGACTTAATTAATAATAAAAAAAAACCTTCCCAACAAAGAAAAGCACAGGAGCAGATCACTTTATTACTGAATTCTGCCAAACATTTAAAGAACTAATACCAATATTAAACTATTTCAAGAATTGAAGTAGATGTAATTCTTTCAAAATTATGCTATGAGGCCAGCATTTCCCTGATACCCAAACCAGGCAAAGACAAAACCACCACCACCAACACCACCAAAAGAGAAAGGAAAAAGAACACTACAGGCCAAAATCCTTGGTGAATATAGATGCAAAAATCATCAATAAAATACTAGCAAATCAAATCCAACAGCACATCAAAAAGACTATATACTATGAGCAAGTAGGATTGATGTAAGGATGATTCGACATACACAAATCAATAAATTTAATACATCACACCAACAGAATGAAAGAAAAAAAACATATAATCATCTTAATACATGCAGAAAAATCATTTAATAAAATTCAACATCCCTTCATGATAAAAAATCACAACAAGTTAGGTATAGAAGGAAATTATCTTAATAAAATAAAGGCAATATATGACAAACCTATAGCTAATATCATACTGAACAGGGAGAAAGTGAAAGCTTTCCCCCTAAATACTAGAACAAGAGAAGAATGCCCACTCTCACCACTTTTATTCAACATATTTCTGGAAGCCCTAGCCAGAGCAATTAGGTACAAGAAAGAAATAAAGGGCATCCAAACTGGAAAGGAGGAAGTCAAATTGTCTTTGTAGATGACATGATTTTACATGGACAGAAACCTAAAGACTCTATCAAAAATCTCCTAGACCAGGCCCAACCCCATGGCACACTCGGGAGAGTGCAGCGCTGGGAGCACAGTGGCGCTCCCGCCGCAGGTTCAGATCCTACGTAGGGATGGCCGGTGCGCTCACTGGCTGAGCGCGGTGCAGGCGACACCAAGCCAAGGGTTTTAATCCCCTTACCGGTCACAAAGAGGACAAAAAAAAAAAATCTCCTAGACCAGATAAACAAATTCAGTAATGGGGCAGAATACAAAATCAACATACAAAACAAAACCAAAACAAAAAACAAACAAAACCTCAAAAGCACAGGCAACAAAAGAAAAAATAAACAAATGGGATTACATCAAACTAAAAAGCTGCTGCACACAAAGGAAACAATCAACAGAGTAAAAAGAAAACCTACAGAATGGTAGAAAGTATTTGCAAATTATGCTTCCAAGAAGGGATTAATATCCGGAATTTACAAGGAATTCAAATAACTTAAGAGTAAAAAACTCCAAATACTCCAATTAAAAATAGGACATGAG
>NW_007737444.1:32317-32666 GCF_000696425.1 Galeopterus variegatus | reverse complement strand
AAAACTCCAAATACTCCAATTAAAAATAGGACATGAGCAGACATTTCTCAAAAGAAGACATACAAAGGACCAGCAAGCACATGCAAAAATGCTAAAAATCACTAATGAAATTCAAATTAAAACCACAATGAGATATCATGTCACCCCAGTTAGATTGGCTATCATCAATAAAATGGAAAATAACAAATGCTGATGGGGATGAAAAGAGAAGGGAAACCACCTACATTTTTGGTGGGAATATAAATTGGTACAGCCATCATGGAAAATAGTATGGAGGTTCCTCAGAGAACTAAAAACAGATCTACCTTACCACCCAGCTATCATTCTACAGAGTATAGATCCAAAGGAA
>NW_007737444.1:29593-31844 GCF_000696425.1 Galeopterus variegatus | reverse complement strand
AGAACTAAAAACAGATCTACCTTACCACCCAGCTATCATTCTACAGCGTATAGATCCAAAGGAAATGGAATAAATATACCGAAAAGACACCTGCACTCCTATGTTCATTACAACACTATTCACAATAATCAAGAGATGGAATCAGCCTAAATGCCCATCAATGGGTGAATGGATGAAAAACTGTGGAATGTATACACAATGGAATACTATTCAGCTATAAAAAGAAATAATATCCTATCGTTTGTAGCAACATGGATGAAACTGGAAACCATCATGTTAAGTGAAGTCAGGCACAGACAGATAAATACCATATGATATCATTCATATGTGGAATTTTTTCAAAAAGTTTTTCTAATAGAAGTAGAGAGCAGAACAATGGTTACCAGAGGCTGGCAGGGGAGGGGGAAGTAGGAAGGAGAAGTGGACTAATGGGGGTACAAAACTATGCTATCTACCCTAGGTAAATCATTGTGCGTTATATACATGTATTGGAACAACACACTGTACGCCACAATAACGTGCAAGTAAATGTTAAAAGGGAGAAAAAAAGAAAAAAAAAAAAAACCAAAACACATGTCCTCACTCATAAGTGTGAGAAACAAAGAAATAAAGAAAGACCCTAACAAAATGTTCAACTTTCAGAAGGACAGAACAAACCAATAGTTACTAGAGGCGGGAAAGAGTGAGGGGAAGGGGAAATAGGGGGTAATTGGGTAAGGAACACAAAAAGTAACTACAAATTGTAATGATGAACATGCTAAAAATATTGATTTGATCATCACATACTGTATGCAAATAATGATATAGTTAACTCTGTACCCTATAAGTATGTATAAATAAAAATAGTAATAATAAATACATAATCCAATAACAGAAAATCAGGGCAATTCCACTAATATGAGGAATTCATGGAAATGGAAACAGAAAGTAGAATGGTGGTTACCAGCTGCAAAAATGGGAGTCGTTTACTTAGTACAGAATTTCAATTGAAAGATGAAAAGTTCTGGAGATCTGCTTCAATCAATGTGAATATACTTAACACTACTGAACTGTACATTTAAAAATGGTAAAGATGGTAAATTTTATGTTGTGTTTTTTTCCTACAATAACAAACTCCTTTATAATCATATCTGTTTCAAAATGTAAAAAAGCATTTTACAAAGATTTATCAAAATAGTATGAGAGATACATTATATGTACTTTTTTTTTTTTTTTTTGTCTTTTTGTCTTTTTCCGTGTCCGGCAACGGATCGCAACCCTCAGTGTTGTCCCCCTACCGGACCGGGGACCGGCAACGGGATTGCAACCCTCGGTGTTGCTCCCGTGCCAAGCTCAGCCAGTGAGCGGGAACCAGTCTGTATGTGGGATCCGAACCTTCGGGCGGGAGCGCCGCCGCGCTTCCCAAGCGGCGCACTATCCAGTGCGCCACCAGGCCGGCCCTATATGTACTTTTGTTCATTGAGGTGGATGTTAATTTTCTAAACCTGATATTATTAACAGAAGAAATGGAAACAAAATTCATACCAGAGCAATTCCTGCAGCAAACTTTGGGTCACATGCCATTCCACGATATGTTGCTCCTACAGAATTAGGATGATCCTTATACCTAAATAAGAAAAAAAAAATTGTGGATAAATAGATATATTTATAATTTAAAATATATTTATAATTTAATGACATTTTACAAGTTTGATTCCTTAATAAAGTTATGCTTTCTTTAAAACATGAATATTGTGTATTATGTTTTATGCTTTCAATCATTTACTATTTGGGTAATCTCCTGTAGTTCATTTCAAGTTCTGAAGGCTATATTTAACATAATATGACACACAGCACAAAACCTAGCAGTGCCTAATACTTCCAAAACATTAACCATCACCGCTGTCATTCCTGGAAGGATAAAATTCTAAGATATGAAAACCAGGATTATTTACTGCCATGATTTGTACATAGTGAACCAACCATAAAATTGTGTAAAAGGTGTTGGATTGGAAGAGAGGAAGAGAAAGAGATAAAATATGCAGCAGACTCGCTAATAAGAAGAGAGATAACATGTAGGAAGTGTTTTCACACTATTTAGTCCTTCATCAATGTTGCTCTGGAATCCCAGAAGCTCCTTAGATTCCACAGGAGACACCAATAGATTTATAAATTTATTCCACATTGATCAAGATCTGTAGAATTGTGTTTTTTAGTTTTTGAATACAAAATAATCGAACAAGTAAACAAAAAAAAATCTAAATAGAGTCTT
>NW_007737444.1:26542-29475 GCF_000696425.1 Galeopterus variegatus | reverse complement strand
ATAGTATGAGAGATACATTATATGTACTTTTTTTTTTTTTTTTTTGTTTTTTTCTTTTTTCCGTGTCCGGCAACGGATCGCAACCCTCAGTGTTGCCCCCGTACCGGGCCGGGGACCAGCAACGGGATCGCAAGCCTCGGCGTTGCTCCCGCGCCTCGCTCAGCCAGTGAGCGGGAGCCGGTCTGTATGTGGGATCCGAACCCTCGGACGGGAGCGCCGCCGCGCTTCCCAAGCGGCGCACCATCCAGTGCGCCACCGGGCCGGCCCCATATCAAGTTCTAAAGGCTATATTTAACATAATATGACACACAGCCCAAAACCTAGCAGTGCCTAATCCTTCCAAAACATTAATCATCCGCTGTCATCAGTGGAAGAAGAAAATTCTAAGATATGAAAATCAGGATTATTTACTGCCATGATTTGTACATAGTGAACCAACCATAAAATTGTGTAAAAGATGTTGGATTGGAAGAGAGGAAGAGAAAGAGATAAAATATGCAGCAGACTCACTAAGAAGAAGAGAGATAACATTTAGGAAGTGTTTTCACACGTTTTAGTCCTTCATTAATGTTGCTCTGGAATCCCAGAAGCTCCTTAGATTCCACAGGAGACACCAATAGATTTATAAATGTATTCCACATTGATTAAGATCTGTAGAATTGTGTTTTTTAGTTTTTGAATACAAAATAATTGAACAAGTAAAAGTTTTTGAATACAAAATAATCGAACAAGTAAACAAAAAAAAATCTAAATAGAGTCTTGAAAGATACAGGGAAAGTAGATGAAAAGCTACATCTTAGGTCAGTACAGAAATACCAAAAGGTAACGACAGAAATGGTAAAGTGGTCCATTTCAGTTACCCACTGTTTTAAAGTTTTGTGCTGTAACCAGCATTATATGCAATTATTGCATCTGTGAACTAATTTACATCTTATCTAATGTTAAATGTTTTCAATGTTTCACCTCTGAGAAGATCTTCACAACCATAGAGGCTCCATGTTTATCCCAAGACTTTCCATCTTCTAGCTCATTATACGTCTACAAGTAAACAGTCTACTCTGAGAATAATGGCCTACTGTGATTTAATTAGTGTCTTACATGGTATCGGATTTTTAAATTTTGCATTTTGCCAACACAGTATTCATATCATCTGTTAGAAGATTATCATTATACATAATTTGTATATAATTCTGAAAGCTAACATATCAAATAACTTGATAAACCTTCTATCAATGTGAATAAAGTACTTACACTAATAAGTACGCCATGTCATGGGACCTTTGAAACAAAAATTTTTGTTTCCTTAACAAAAATCTTTGTAGTACTTCATCAGCATCCCCATTCATTGAAATCTTATTTTGATCTGACCAGAGCTCCAAGGAAGATAGCATAACAGTCATGTTGAGCTGGGAAAACATCTGAAAACAGAAGATACGTGTTATGCAGTTTTGGGTAATCATAAATGCAACATTATAACTTTATACATGATGCTAATGTTATCAATTTACCTTTTTTTTGGAGATGAATTCATTGCTGGATGAAACTAGTTGTTAGGACTATACTTTCTAAAAAATGCACATATCATTTATAAAAACAATGTTTATGCATTAATTTGAATGTTTCTTATTTAAATATGAAACATAAATTACTTACAGTGTTGATAAGCCCAAAGACATAAACAACTTTCTCAGCTGCAACTGCCACCTCAGAACCCATGTAGTCATACTGAAAGACAAATTTTGCTTCTTAATCACTAGTAAAAATGACTAGTATACCACATTGTAAGTGGATTTAAACACAAAAGATAAAACAGTGCTTGACTGAAGATGCAAAGGTAGAATTAAGACTTATCAAATGCTTAATAGGGACTTTATAAATTAGTCAACAAAATTAAAATGAAATAGCTGTGTTTATCTTCCTCTTTGCAGATATAAAAATTAAGAGTCAAATTATTAGGGTTTCAAGAGTACATAACCAATAAGAATGAGAACCAGTACTCAAATCTCTAACTAACCTACTACACCTGTTTTTTCTTACTGTAGCAGTAGAATGCTGCCTTCTTTGTCTTCATCCCAATAAACAACCTGACTATACATCCTGGATAAACAAGGTACTTGCTAAAGTCAGAGCCCTGAGTACTGCAATAGTGAACAATTTCAAGAATATATCCTCATTCAAGGAAATGAAAATCATATATTATCTGAAATGTAATTTCCAAATGTGTGTGCACACATGTCTAAGCATTCGATGAACACATAACAATTGGCAGTACTTACTTGGGATCTACAGTAATCCCCAGCAAGTCTGCAGAAGACTCCTGACAGAAAACAAAATGCAATGGATAGGGTTCCTCTCTTACATAGACAAAAAAGATGCTATCCTCCCAACTGTTTGAGGTCCAGGTCTTTAGAGATTTTTTGCACCTTGCTACTTCTCTGTATGTGAACTGTCCCAATAAACCATATTGCACATTTACACAGTTCAGCATGTGTGGTAGGAGTGAAGGTAATCCTTTGCAAAGCTAAACATATGAATATCAAACAAAAACAGGAAAACATGATTATGGAAATGAATCCAAATATATCAATAATCACAAAATATTAAAAGTCCAAACACTAGTTAAATGTAGAAGATAAAAATTCTACTACTACATGGGCCCAGCCCTGTGGCTTACTCAGGAGAGTGCAGCACTGTTAGTGCTGAGGCCACGGGTTTGGATCCTGTATAGGGATGGCCGGTGCTCTCACTGGCTGAGAGTGGTGCAGACCACACCGTGCCAAGGGTTGCGATCCCCTTACCGGTCCAAAAAAAAAAAAAAAAATCCACTACATGAAAATTAAAATGAAAAAACCCTGAAATATAAGGACATATATATATTAAGTCAAAAGATGAGAAGATATTAGGTAGACAATATCAGGAAAATACTAGACAAA
>NW_007737444.1:24129-25183 GCF_000696425.1 Galeopterus variegatus | reverse complement strand
ATAATCTTATAAAGGATAATAGTTAATAGCAAGGATTTCCAAAAGAGTGATTAATAAAATAACTTGATTTAAAATGGAAATTGACTTAAGAAAGAGTTTCCCAAGAATTGGGGTGGATCCAGAATTATCTGCAGCTAACTATGATCCAATAGATTACAGTGTAGTAGAACTCTTCTGTACAAAGTTATAAATTATTGTCAGAAGTGTACAGTGATTTGGAAATCGACACATAAATATTGGTCCCCTATGTCAGTGTAAATGCAATTGACAACATTTCTTCATGTCCTGCTGTACTGAGATACACATTTTGAATGGAGTAAAACGTATCTATATTGAAAACAATAAAAGTTTCTTATTCATATTCCCCCTGAATTTAAACAAAAAACAAAGATATAATAAAATATATCAATAATGCATACCATGGCTTTATCCATTATGATTTGTACTTTCAGCGTTCTTTTCAATAGTGCAACATCTGATTTTTTCTGTGAAATAGAGAACATGAATTAAACATTTTCAAAATTCTTACATTGTAATATATATACTCTATATATTCTATACACTCAAAGGGATAGACAGAAATAGACTATATACATTTGTACACACACATACAGATACAAATACATAGATATAGACAAAGATATTGACATAGGTTTACACATAGACGTAGATAGAGACAGAGATGACACAGATAATAGGAAAATGAGAGGATGGGAAACCACTTAGAAGGTGGAATTCTAAACAAAAATTGTAGCAACAAATCAGAAGTGTTTTACTTTATATTACTATATAATANTTTAAGCTAAACAAACTTCCATCAACTTTCCCCCAAAATGTTCTATTTTCTCATTACTTTTGTACTTTTAGTTTTTTATATTAACTTCACTGAAGTTTACATTCAATACAATGTTCCCATTTTACGTATGCAGTTGTATGATTTGTGGCTAATTCTAAAAATGGTTACACGTACACTCATGTAATTATTTACACAGTTAAGATAAAGAATGTTCCCTCTACACTCTTCCACGTCAATAGCCACACCGCTCAAGGCCAC
>NW_007737444.1:21649-22210 GCF_000696425.1 Galeopterus variegatus | reverse complement strand
AAAACTGCTCTCTGGAATTTTGACTGGTTTTGCATTGAATTCTACAGATAAATTTAGGAAAGATCAACATCTTAGCAATGTCTATTCCTTTCTTTCCTGTGAATTTGCTAAACTCTGTTATTAGTCCTGGTAGCTTTGGTGGACTTTATTTTGGCCAGTTTTTCCACCTTTGCGAGTGACAGTTCTTGAGGCCAAGATGCCCATAGAATTATATACTTATTTATAGTGTCCCATATGTTAACCACATTATGTCTCAGTCTTGCCCGTTTTTACCAGGATTCCTGGAACATTTTTAAAATTCAGGGCTATTTTATTTTAACAAAGTTTGGTTCTTTGTTAAGTTGGAATACTTTTGGTGCTATTTATTCATGATGACAATTTTGAATATCTTGAAGGGCTGGCCCGTGGCTCACTCTGAAGAGTGTGGTGCTGATAACACCAAGGCCACGGGTTCGGATCCCTCTATAGGGACGGCCGGTTAGCTCACTTGGAGAGCGTGTTGCTGACACCAAGTCAAGGGTTAAGATCCCCTTACCAGTCATCTTTAAAAAAAAAAAAAAA
>NW_007737444.1:18445-19342 GCF_000696425.1 Galeopterus variegatus | reverse complement strand
GTCCCCGGTCTGGTACGGGGGCAACACTGAGGGTTGCGATCCGTTGCCCGACACGGAAAAAGACAAAAAATAACTAAATAAATAAATAAATAAATTCTAAAAATAATCCACCAATCCAAGGGTAGGAAAGGAGGAACAAAGAAAAAAGTAATTGATGGACATTAGAACACTAACAGCAAAGCAGTGCTGACAGAAGTCCACACTTATCAATACTTTTCATAAACATAAATCAACTAAACATTCCATTTTTAAAAACTGAAACATAATTGATTACACCTATTTGTGGAGTGCCTGTGTACAGTATGTGACAATCAGATCAGGACAACGAGCACATTCATCATTACAAACATAACCATTCCCTGTGGCCCTTAACCCATCTCTCCCTAACCCTCCTCCTTTCCCCCTTTCCCACCTCCAGTAACCAGTTCTATTACCTCCTTTGAAGGTTCAAACATATTATTTTGATTGTATTTCCTTCTTTTCTTTCTTCCTCCCTCCCTCCCTTACTTCTTTTCTTTCTTTCTATTTATTTTTTTAGCTCCCACTTATGAGTGAGGACATGAGGTATTTCCTTTTCTGTGTCTGGCTTATTTCACTTTACATGATTTTCTCCAAGTTCATCCATGTTGCTGCAAATGACAGAATTTCATTCTTTTTATGGATGAGTAATATTCCAGTGTGTATATATACTACATTTTCCTTATCCGGTCATCCATCGATGGACATTTAGGTTGGGTTCTTATCTTGGCTATTATAAATGGAGCTGCAATCAACATGGGAGTGCAGGTGTCCCTTCGACATGATGATTTCCATTCCTTTAAATATATGCTCAGTGCTGGGATTGCTGGATCATATGGCAGTTCTATCTGTAGTTGTTTGAGAAAGTTCCATACTGTT
>NW_007737444.1:15736-17629 GCF_000696425.1 Galeopterus variegatus | reverse complement strand
ATAATAATTTATATCATTAGAATGAAATGAGAGATAACCCCATGTTTTCATCTCAAAACAGACCTGCTTGCTCTGTGGGATACCCCTCCTCCACCAATCTTTAAGCTAAACAGACTCCCATCAACTTTCCCCCAAAATGTTCTATTTTCTCATTACTTTTATACTTTTAGTTTTTTATATTAACTTCACGGAAGTTTACATTCAATACAATGTTCCCATTTTAAGTATGCAGTTGTATGATTTGTGGCTAATTCTGAAAATGTTTACACGTACACTCATGTAATTATTTACACAGTTAAGATAAAGAATGTTCCCACTACACTCTTCCATGTCAATAGCCCACACGGCTCAAGGCCACCGGTGATCTGCTTTTTCTCACTATAGGTTTGGATAATCTGTTCAAGAATTTTATCTCAGTGAAATCATATGGTATGTACTCTTTCATATCTGGCTTCTGTCACTCAGCATTCATCCTTGTTTTTTTGATTATTAGTACTTTATTAGTTTTTATTGCTAAGTGTTATGCCACTTTAACGATACATCACAATTTGTTTATATATTAACCTGTTGATGGTCTTTTGGATTATTTACACATTGTGCCAATTATAAATAAAGCTGCTATGAATATTCACATATAAGGTTTGTGTAGTTGCAATTTATTTTTCACTTTTCTTGGTGAATATTTAGAACTAGAAAACCTGAATCATATGGTACCTATGAAGGTGTAAAGCAGCATGAAAGAGCAAAATACTTTCCAAAGTGGTTTGATTATTCTGTATTCTCACAAAAAAATTAATAAAAGTTTCAGTTGCTCCATGTCCTTGCCTATATTTGGTGTTGTGAATCTTTTTCATTTTATCCATTCTTGTTGGTCTACATTGATACCTCTTTGAGATTTTATTTGCATTTCTCTGATGATTGATGATATTGAACATCTATTGTTTAATATGTTTATGTTTTATTAATTAGGTTCCTCCTAAATTTCTTACTAGAAATTTTATTCAACTTTGACATTTAAGTCTTTGCTTTAATTCAATTTTTTTCCTAAGGGTTATAATTCATATTATTTCATATGGATATTCAATTATCCTCAAATCATCTGCTGAAAAAATCCTTTAGTTTTTGAGAGTTCTTGGCAGCTTTGTGAAAAATCCATTGATCAATAAGCAGTGGTTCTACTTCGGACCTCTCTGCTCTATTCCATTATTCTGTATGTCTACACTTCGGTCAGAAACACAAATGAAGCTCTATAACAGGCTTCAGACAACTGTGCCACCGCTTGTTAATCAGATTTCAGTGGAACTCAGCCAGACCCATGTGCGTACATTTTGTATGTGCTGACTGTCATCTTACAAACGCAGAATGAAGGAGCAGCAACAGACCACATGCCCTGCGAGCCTAATATATTTACCATCTGCACTTTCATGAACAGGTAAGGTAAATCCTCCTCCTTGTTCTTATTCTTACTTATTGAACTTTCTGACTATACAACAATATTTGAATTTCCTTTTGCATTTAAAAACCAGTACCTGCAAAATTGCTCTCTGGAATTTTGACTGGTTTTGCATTGAATTCTACAGATAAATTTAGGAAAAATCAACATCTTAGCAATGTCGATTCCTTTCTTTCCTGTGAATTTGCTAAACTCTGTTATTAGTCCTGGTAGCTTTGGCAGACTTTATTTTGGCCAGTTTTTCCACCTTTGTGAGTGACAGTTCTTGAGGCCAAGATGCCCATAGAATTATATATTTATAACATGTCCCATATGTTAACCACATTATGTCTCAGTCTTGCCCATTTTTACCAGGATTCCTGGAACATTTTTAAAATTCAGGGCTACTTTATTTTAACAAAGTTTTGTTCTTTGTTAACTTAGAATACTTTTGGTGCTAT
>NW_007737444.1:10617-11731 GCF_000696425.1 Galeopterus variegatus | reverse complement strand
CTGACAACACCAAGTCAAGGGTTAAGACCCCCTTACCGGTCATCTTTTAAAAAAAAAAAGATCTCATAAAAGGGAGAACTCACTTCTGATTTGACAAGAATCCTGTAGGACTGATCTGCCTAGTGGGTCATAGGATACTTTTCTTGGAAGGGGGAATGATCGATTTTATTATCCTTTATTTGATAAAGCATATGCTCATATGTAGATGAAGTTTCCAATGGTCCAATTCCGTAACTGATATTCTCTAACTGCAACAGTCCTCTAAATATTCAAATACAAAAAAGAAATAAAAATATAATGAGTATAGATTTCACACTGAAAAATGTAAATCACTACTAAATAAAAACATTTAATAGAAATTTTATAGTGGTTTTGAAGTCTATTATGTAAGAATCATCACATCTTACTTGGATTAAATTTCAAACTCAATTTTATACCCATCTTCTGTCTATTAGAACATTTAATAGTAGTTGTGGCTCCAGTGTGGCCAAAAATGTGAATACTCTTTATGCTGGCAGAAGCTTTTTCTGCATAAATTTCATAACAGCAAAAGTGGGTCTGAGACAAAGAATAAGGGAAGAGGAAGTGAAGGAGATAAGAATACGTGTATGAGAAGAAACACGAAGTCTATATTTTTTTGTCTTCACTCTACCCTCTGAGACGTTTCTGAGAAGGGCTCACACAACATCTTTCATCACGCAGATCTCTCGAATATGTCATTACCTGAGACCAGAGCAAGTGTTTAGTGTCGCAACTGATTCTGGAATTTCTGCAGCATATCCTTGATAAAAGCAATGACCCTATACAAGGCAGAATGTGAAGATATGCTCATAAGTGACTTGTAAATAAAGTCCTTGGTTTTATCCTTACTCCTTAAGTGTCATCAAATATTCAAATTTATCATTACCATAATATTATTCACCAGATATTCAATTTCCTTGTTATCTCTCTATAATATCTTCCACTAAGCCTTTTTCTGCCTATGAATAATCATAGCTATCATCCATGTAATAATTCTAAAATTCTTGTTACAATTCTAAATTTTTGACAACTTTTTTTATCTGCATCTTTTCTTTCTCAGCCGCATTTCCCAAATGTATAATCTGTAACTGTT
>NW_007737444.1:5463-5945 GCF_000696425.1 Galeopterus variegatus | reverse complement strand
TTAGTAGGATGCAAATTCAGTAAAAAGCAACTATGTGAATGTGCATAAAAAGGCTTGCAATTTGGACAACACACTATAAAAACTGATGAGTTTTAAATTATGTGTGTCTACATCATTATGTTATTTTTAAAACAAATACATTACAACAAAAGCTTTGAAATGATAAGTATCAGTTTAAATTTGCTTTTCAAATGTATCAAATGTCAAATTTTCAGTGTGAATAAGTTTATTAAAAGTAACAGAAATTAAGATCTCATAAAAGGGAGAACTCACTTCTGATTTGACAAGAATTCTGTAGGACTGATCTGCACAGTGGGTCATAGGATACTTTTCTTGTAAGGGGGAATGATCGATTTTATTATCCTTTATTTGATAAAGCATATGCTCATATGTAGATGAAGTTTCCAATGGTTCAATTACGTAACTGATATTCTCTAACTGCAACAGTCCTCTAAATATTCAAATACAAAAAAGAAATAAAA
>NW_007737444.1:0-3994 GCF_000696425.1 Galeopterus variegatus | reverse complement strand
AATATTCTTTCAGTGAATTTCCATTTTTCTTCTCTTTAAATTCTAGGGATCTTGAGAAAGTATGACACCTCTAAAAACCATACACTATGAAAACTGTGGTGTCAATACATTCTTTCCTTTCCCAGATATTCATCTCCACCTATGATCATTCTTTTTTTCTCAAAACATTCTCCACCCCCACCCAATGACAGTGGCAGGACAGATTTACCCCCAGTGGTAGTCAGAGGCCAGGTCAACCCATCCCACATGCAACACTCAGTGACAGTAAAGTGCCTGATTCACCCACACCATCAGGGCTAGCTAACTCCTGTCTGTCAAGCAACAGCAGCAGCCACCTTCATGTGCACTGGTGTCAACAGTACCAGTAGGTATGACCCATTGCAAAGAGGTAGAAGGAAAACCAGTTCCCAATCCTTTATTCAGCAATAGAAAGTAATTTAGACTCAGCAGCTCCTGGCTGTGCACCCAGTGGAAGAAGATGATACTCATGAGATGTTTCCCAGTATTCCCCACTCCAGGCAGCAAACAGAGAGCCCAGATAGAATCTGTCTTCACCCAGAGGCACCAGCAGAGATACAGTGAAGCACAATGACATCCAGTAGCTGAAGAACAGCCAGGGAAAATGCTCTCCATCCCATGGGTCTTTTATCACACATCCCCACCCAGCAACACCACCTGTCCCAGAGATGTATTACCTATACCTACAGCTGAACAACCTAAGATGTAGCAGGAGCTCCAGAAGACCAAGAAGAATGAAGCATACCCCATTCTTGATATATAATGCAATAATACTGAAAGTCAGAAGAAAGCTAAATTTTAGTTGGAACACCAGACCACATGAAACCTAAACTTAAACAGGGTGCGTGGCTTCTAAAATAAAAGATTTAAATAAAGTCAAGAGTCTTCTTGTCTAAATATGAACAATACGATCAACACCACTCATTATACCAAGGACCAGGAAAATCACAACAAAAACAAGAAAACAAAATTAGCTTATGTCAATATTGACGTTAAGTAACATGTTGGAACTACCAAACAAAGATTTGAAAGCAGCCACAATAATAATAATAATAAAATTGAATCAATGAACCATGACAAATTGTCTTGAAATAAATGGAAGAACAGAAAATTTCATTAAAGACATATAAGGCAACAAAAGAAAAAAAATCAAAATATTAGAATTGAAAAATGTAATAAACAAACAAAAAACACTGAAAAAAAAAACTCTATGGCAGACTGTAGATTGTAGAGTATAGAACCGCTGAATTGGAGGAGAGATGAGTATAATTTACCCAATCTGTAAAATTGAGGAAAATGGATTGAAAAAATGCATACAGGCTCAAGAACTTATAAAATAAAAACAAAAGATCCAAAACATATGTATAATCATAGAAGAAGAAGAAAAAGAAATGAGTTGAAATAGTATTCAAATAATGGCTGAAATTCTGGTCAGCAAGGCAGTGGGATAAGAAGCCCTGAATCCTCCTTCTCCCAAAAGCACACCAATTCAGGAGCACTCCAGTAAAAACGTCCTTTATAAGAAATCAGAAACTAATAGAAAGGCTCCTGTGCCCTGGGGGATGCTAAATCAGACTCATCAAAGCCAGTAGAGATTTGGGATGCTCTCTTGTCACTCTACCCCCAGAGCAACACCACAGCTCCACAGAGGGGAGGTAAAGTGTCAGTTCATATGTCCAGCACCCCAACTTTTCCAAGGGGGCTGCCCAAAGAACTAGCATCTGTGTCACCATATGGCAGAGTGTAGATTGTAGAGGATAGAACTGCTGAATTTGAGGAGAGATGAGTATAATTTACCCAATCTGTAAAATTGAGGAAAATGGTTTGAAAAAATGCATACAGGCTCAAGAACTTATAAAATAAAAACAAAAGATCCAAAACATATGTATAATCGTAGAAGAAGAAGAAAAAGAAATGAGTTGAAATAGTATTCAAATAATGGCTGAAATTCTGGTCAGCAAGGCAGTGGGATAAGAAGCTCTGAATCCTCCTTCTCCCCAAAAGCACACCAATTCAGGAGCACTCCAGTAAAAACGTCCTTTATAAGAAATCAGAAACTAATAGAAAGGCTCCTGTGCCCTGGGGGATGCTAAATCAGACTCATCAAAGCCAGTAGAGATTTGGGATGCTCTCTTGTCACTCTACCCCCAGAGCAACACCACAGCTCCACAGAGGGGAGGTAAAGTGTCAGTTCATATGTCCAGCACCCCAACTTTTCCAAGGGGGCTGCCCAAAGAACTAGCATCTGTGTCACCAATCTTGGAGCTCTAAAGTGTGTGGCACAGTTAGCTGGCGAGGGGAGCTGTGGTGACTGAGACTAGTAGATGCTATTGATCCTCTCCATTTCTGGCACAAAATGAGCCAACAAAAATCACAGCTGTCTGCTTCTTCCAGGAGAGGAAACGGTTAAGAGAGACTCCCAGAACTGCTTGCCCAGCTGATGGGTAGGGGATTTTACTCAATGAGGCCAGTCTGTGAAGAGTGAAAATGTCTGCTTTGCCTAATACACAGACACCAACACAGAGAGTCAAGGAAAATGAAGAATTGAGCAAAGATATACCAAACAAGGAATATGATCAATCTTCAGAAACTGACTCTAATGAGATGGAGTTTTAGGATTTACTTGACAGAGAATTAAAAATAACTCTCATTAAGATGCCCATTGAGCTCAAGAGAACAATGCATGAACAAAGTGAGAAATTCAACAAAGGAATAAAATATGAAAAAGCACAAAAGAGAAATCATGGAGATAAATGATACAGTAAGTGAACTGAAAAATTGACTTTGGGGGTGACTATAGTTTGGATATTTTTTGCACCCGCTAAAGTCATTTTGAAATTTGATCCCAAATGTGGCAGTTTGGAAGGTGGATCCTAGTGGGAGGTGATTGGATCATGTGAGTATATTCCTCAAGAACAGATTAATGCCCTCTTTTGGGGAGTGGTGGTGAGTTCTTGCTCTCCTAGTTTCTGTGAGATCTGACTGTTTAAAAGAGCTGGACACCTTTTCTCACTCTCTCCTGCTTTCTCTTCCACTCTATAATTCATTTGCATACACCTGACTCTTTGGCTTTTCGCCATAAGTGGAAGAAGCATGAGGCCAAAATCAAATGAGGCTGCCCAGAATTATGAGCCAAATAAATCTCTTTTCTTTAAAAATTACTCAGACTCAGGTATTCTGTTTTAACAACACAAATAGACTGAGACAGGGCTCCAAAAGGCAGACTAGATCAAACAGAGAAAAAGACTGGTAAACTTGAAGACTGATAAACACCATTGAGAGGGCTAATTAACAAATTATGGGAGTCTCAGAAGGAAAAGAGAGAAAAGACCAGAAAGTTTATTCAAATAAATAATGGCTTAAAACTTCTCAAATATGGGGAATAAAATTAAGAACTAGATTCGAAAAGCCCAAAGATATTAAATAAGATGATCCTAAAAAAATCCACACCCAGACACATTATAATCAAATTGTCAAAAATTTTTAAAAAGAGAGAATTTTGAAAGCAGCAACAGAATAGCAACTTGTCACATACAATGGCAACTGCATAGGTATCAGATATTTTTTTTAGGGGAAACATTGCAGACAAGAAGGGATTGGGGTGGTATAGTCAAAGTGCTGAAAGAAGAAGAAGTAAAAGACCTGCCAACCAAGAATACTACATAAAGCAAAACTATTTTTTAAAAATGAAGGAGAGCTGAAGACTTAGCCAGATAAACAAAAGGTGAGGGAATTTATCACCACTAGATCTGCCTTACTAGAAATCCTAAAGGGTACTCTTCAAATTCACATAAAAAG
Organism: Galeopterus variegatus; assembly: GCF_000696425.1. Taxonomy (NCBI): domain Eukaryota; kingdom Metazoa; phylum Chordata; class Mammalia; order Dermoptera; family Cynocephalidae; genus Galeopterus; species Galeopterus variegatus. The sequence continues at coordinate 178 of NW_007737444.1, read as the reverse complement.
ACACTAAACAGAAACACTATAGAATAAGGAAATATGAAACTCATTGGAAAGGTAAATATATATACAAATTTAAAAGTACTGTTTTACTGCAGTGGTGATGGGTAAATCACTTTAAGGCTGAAATAGTTAAAAGACAAAGGTGTTAAAATATCTATAACAAACACATATATCAAAAGTT
>NW_007737443.1:52784-53027 GCF_000696425.1 Galeopterus variegatus | reverse complement strand
CTTGACATTAAGGGTTGTTATTGAGAGGTGTTACTTTATTCCTAGCATTTAATTATTTTTTGTTGCTGTTTTCTTGAGTGATATTTGTTCCTTGCTTTCTGTTTTGCTGTTTGTTTTCTGTGTTTGTTCGTTCCTGAGGTTGCCTCTAGTGATTATGATTGTTTGATTTCTTTTCATGATATTCATTTTTATTATAGTAGTGGATTTTTATTTTGCTTGGATTGTTATGGCAGTGGTAGTTAT
>NW_007737443.1:32931-49337 GCF_000696425.1 Galeopterus variegatus | reverse complement strand
CTCTTGGAAATGCAATTAATACTCTGGTATCACAGCGCACAGCTCTCAGGATCGCGCTGTCGCCTGGCACGACTGCTCCAGACCCGTCGCCATCTTGAGTCCAATTTTGTCAATATTTATAAAATGCTATTGCTTGTTGCTTCCTTTCCTATTTTCTTCATCCTCGTGAATTGAACTTTTTTGTACCTTTATTGTGGTGGGTTTTTTTATTCCATTTTGATTTATTTTATTTTTTATTTATTTTATTTTTTAAGAAGGGCATGTTTGATCTGTCATATTAACTAGAAATTGGCATACATTTTAAGACTTGAACAAATCTGTTTAAAAAACAGTAATTAAGTGTAATTTGACAAAATAATCCTTTTAAAAATAATACATATTACCAACGGTCTCGTTTCAGAAAATTGCAGCTTCATAACTTTTTAACCAACAATTTGTGTATTCATGTGTCAAATATTGTGGAACTGTTGACAGTTACTCCTTAAAAAATCTTATTTTACTTAGTAATTGTTTTTTACAATATTTGCATGCATAGGTAGATTGGACACACCAGCTACTTCTTATAAATCAAGAATCACAGCTCCACTTACTCCAAATAAGCTAATGCTTTTAGCCATATAATTTGTATTTAAGGTACTTAAGAAATACAATGAAAAAAAATGACTTTAAAAAGTGTCTCATAAGTTAAGAGATATTTGAATTTCATTTGTAAATTACAATTTGAAAGAATTTAATATGTTAGAGATGAAAGTGAAGTTCATATGGAAATAAAATTGTTAGAGATCTATCAATGTATTTCAAAAGGATGCATAATCTAAACATATACTTTAGCAATGACATACCAGTCAATGAGAAATCACAGTTTATTGGGTTTTCTCCTATTTAAATTTCTATGGTAGTTGCCACTGAGGCCTCACTAGAGCAACAGACAGCTGCACAGGACCCAAGCAAGCAAGCCTGCCCCCAAGAGACTGACCAATCCACTGCTGAGGCCCTACCAGAGTGACAGGCAGCCGTGTGAGACCCAGGCAAATAAGCTCCATCCCGAGAAACTTTCCCAACTGCCTCAGAGGCCCAACTGGAGCAATAGGCATCCAGGCCATCAGCAACACTCCCTGCCACTGCTGCAGACACAAGTGTGGAACTAGTGGGCTGTGCCAGCCACTTCCACAGCAACTGCTGCCACAAGAACAGCTCACTGCCATAACAGCAGCCATCACTACCTCATAGGTTACCTGGTGACCACTCATCGGTATAGACAGGAGGAGAGTCACCAGTGGAGCCCAGGGAAAGAGGAAAGAAAAAGAGAAAACTCACCCAGGGTCACCCATTCAAATCAAGGAGCACTAGAATACCCCAATGCATCCATCAGGGTTAAGGTGAGCTAGCCAAGGTGCCAACAGTCCCACCCAAGAACACCCACCACAGCCTAAGAATGACAAGAATCCAAGGCACTACCCCCCAAAATTTGAGAGATTGCCCATGACCTGACAAACAAATATAGTGTCACCAGCCTCAGAAAAGAAATTCTAAGTGTCTCGGGAACTAGGTCACAGAGGTAGTCTCATGCAACTCCAAAACTAAATTCGGCTAAAGTACCTACATGGAGACTATACTACTGTGTCTACCTGGAACCAATACTAAAACACCCCATTCAACCATTATTGCAAAACACATCTACAAGGAGAACTCCCTCTCTGCAAACCCCACTCCAGAGTATTGGAAAAGCAACTTCTCTACCAGATGACTTAACACCAAAGTAGAGATACTAGAAACATAAAAAAACAAGAAAATATGACACAACCAAAGGAATATAATAATTCTCAAATACCAGATCCTATAAAACAGGAAGTCCTTGAAATGACTGAAAGGAATTTCAAGCAACAATTCTAAGGAAACTCTATGAGATACAAGAAGACTCACTTACACAGCAAAATGAGAAAAAGTATCCAGGACCTGAAGGAGGAAAAGTGCAAAGAAATTAATGCCCTAAAAAAGAATGTAGCAGACCTTGTGGAGTTGAAGGATTCTTTTAACAAAATTTAAAAAAAAAAACACAAAAGAGAGCTTAAACAGCAGACTAGAACAAGCAAAAGAGAAAATTTCAGATCTTAAAGATGGCCTTTTCAAAATAACCCAGGTGACTGAAAAAAGAATTTTAAAAATGAAGAAAATCTAAGAGAGAGAGCAAACAACTGTAAGCTCTCAAATATCTGAATCATAGGTGTTCTAGAAGGGGAGAAAAAAGGAAAAGGTATTGAAACATATTCAATGAAATAATAGTGGGAAACTTCCCAGGTATAAGGAGAGATACAGATCTTCAATTCAGAAGCTTAAAGATCCCCAAATAAATTCAACCCAAAAAGGTCCTCTCCAAGACACATAGTCAAATTGGCAAGGCTCAAAGACAAAGAGAGATTCTTAAAAGCTGCAAGAGAAAAGTGTCAAGTCACCTATAAGGGAGCCCCTATCAGATTAACTGCTGACTTTTAATCAGAAACCCTAAAAGCCAGAAAGAATGGGATGATTTATTCAAAATACTAAAAGACAAAAAACGCCATCCAAGGATACCATACCCAGTGAGGCTATCCTTCCAAAATGAAGTACAAATAGTACTTCTCAGACAAAAAAAAAACTGAGGGAGGGCCAGCCCAGTGGCACACTGGAGAGTGCGCCGCTTGGGAGTGCGGTGGCGCTCCCGCCAAGGGTTCGGATCCCATGTGGAGACCGGTTCCTGCTCACTGGCTGAGCGTGGTGCGGGCGCAACACCGAGGGTTGCGATCCTGTTGCCGGTCCCCGGTACGGGCGCAACACTGAGGGTTCCGATCCCATTACCAGTCAGTAAAAAAAGACAAAAAGGAAAAAAAAAAAAAAAACCTGAGGGAGTTCACCACCACCTACAATAAATTTTCAAGGGAGTACTGTTCCTGGTACCTGAAAAACAACTATCACTACTATGAATACTCAAGAAAGAATAAAACCCACCAGTAAAACAAAAATGCAAACAATAAAGTGAGAAAGAACTTTATCTACAACCTCAAGAAACCAACAAACACAAAAGACAAACAGTAAATCAGAAAGAAAGGAGCAAAAGATATTTAAAACATCCAAACAAAAATCAATAAAATGCCAGGAGTAAATCAACACCTTTCAATAATAACTCAATGTAAAAGGATTAAGTTCCCCACTCAAAAGACACAGACTGACTGGATTAAAAAGATAGACCCAACAATAGGCCATCTTCAAGAGACTCACCTAACCTGTAAAGACCCACACAGACTAAGAATGAAAGGATGGAAAGGGATATACCATGCAAATAGAAAATCAGTGGCATTTTTATATTCTAACCATGAACTAGCAGAAAAAGAAATCAAGGAAGCTAGCCCAATTACTATAGTCACCAAACCGACTATATAAGAGTGAAAGGATGGAAAAAAGATATACCATGCAAAAGGAAACCAAAAATGACCTGGAGTAGCTATTCTTATATCAGATAATACAGACTTTAAATCAAAAACCATAAAAAGACAAAAAGAAGGCCACTATATAATGATAAAGTGATCTATCCAGCAAGAAGGCATAATAATCATAAATATATATATATATGCCCAATACAGGAGCACCCAGATATATAAAACAAACAAACATAGACCTAAAGAAAGTGATAGACCCTATTACAATAATAGTGGGTTACCTGAAAACCCCTCTTTCAGCATTGGACAGATCTTCCAGGCAACAAATCAACAAAGAAACACAGGATTTAAACTATGCCTTAGACCAATGGGATGGGGCAGATAACTACAGAACATTTCATCCAACAACTACAGAATATACATTCTTCTTATCAGTACATGGAACATTCTCCAGGATTGACCACATGTTAGGTCACAAATCAAGTCTCAGCAAATTTTTAAAAAATCAAAATCATTCCAAGTGTCTTTTCAGACCAGAATGGATTAAAATCAGAAATCAATAACAAGCAAAAATCTGGAAATTATACAAATGCATGGAAACTAAACAACAGACTCCTGAATGACCTATGGGTCCAAGAAGAAATTAAACAGGAAATCCAAAAATTTTTCAAACAAACAAAAATAAAGATACATCATACCAAAACCTGTGAGATACTGCAAAAGCAGTACTAAGAGGGAAGTTTATTGCAGTGAATGCTTACTTCAGAAGAATGGAAATATGCCAAATAAACAACCTAACACTTCACCTCAATGAAAGGAGAAAAACAAGAACAATCCAACCCCAAAGTTAGTGGATGGAAGAAATAACAAGATCAGAGCAGAACTAAATGAAATAGAAACACAAGAGACAATACAAAAGATTAATGAAAAAAAGTTGGTTTTTTGAGAAGATAAACAAAATAGGCAAGCCATTAGCTGTGCTAACTAAAAAAAGAAGAGAGAAACCACGAATAACAAAAATGAAAAATGAAAAAGGAGGCATTATAATTAATACCACAGAAATACAAAGAATCATTAGAGACTATTACAAAAAAAACTATATGCCAACAAATTTGAAAACTTGGAATAAGTGAACAAATTTCTGGATACACACAAACTGCCAAGCCTGAACCAAGAGGAAATTGAACAACTGAACAGATCAATAACAATCAAAGAGATTGAAGCTGTAATCAGCAGTCTCTCAACAAAGAAAAGCCCAGGACTGGACGGCTTCACTATTGAATTCTATCAAACCTTTAAAGAAGAATTGATACCAATTATCTACAATCCTATTCCAAAAAATTGAAACAGAAGCCTTTCTCTCAAACTCCTTCTATGAGGCAAACATCACCCCAATACCAAAACCAGACAAAGATACAACAAAAAAAGAAAACTACAGGCCAATATCTTTGATGAATACAGGTGCAAAAATCTTCAATAAAATATTAGCAAATAGAAAACAGCAACACATCCATAAAATTATACACCACAACCAAGTGGGATTCATCCCAGGGATACAATGATGGTTCAACATACCTAAGTCAGTTAATGATACTCCACATCAACAAAATCAAAGACAAAAACCATGTGATTATGTCAATAGACACTGAAAAAGCATTTGACAAAATTCTGCATCCCTTCATGATAAAGACTCTCAACAAATTAGGAACAGAAGGATAGAATCTCAGCACAACTAAAGTCATATATGACAAACCCACTTCCAGTATCATCCTAAATGGGGAAAAGTTCAAAGCATTTTGTTTAAGAATAGGAACAAGACAAGGATGCCCACTCTCATCACTCCCATTCAACATAGTATTGGAAGTACTGGTCAGAGCAATCAGGGAAGAGAAAGAAATAAAGGGCATCCAGATTGGAAAAGATGAAGTCAAATTATCCCTGTTTGCAGATGACATGATCATATATAAACAATAGGCTAAAGACTGTACAAAATAACTATTAGAGTTGATAAATGATTTCAGCAAAGTTTCAGGATACAAAATCAACATGCAAAAATCAGTAGCATTTTTATACTCCAACACTGAACTAGCAGAAAAAGAAATCAAGAAAGTTAGCACATTTACAATAGTCACTAAGGAAATAAAATTCCCAAAGGAATGGAAATTATCATGTTGAAGGAATACCTGTACTCCCATGTTTCTCACGCCTCTATTTACAATAGGCAAGAGTTGAAACCAGCCTAAACGCCCATCATCGATGAGTGGATAAAGAAAATGTGGTATATTTACACAATGCAATATTACTCTCCTATAAAAAGAATGAAATTCTGCCATTCACAGCAACATGATGAACTTAGAGAAAATTATGTTAAGTGAAATAAGCCAGGTACGGAAAGAGAAATACTGCATGGTTTCACTTATATGTGGGAGCTAATAAAAATAAAAAACAAACAAACAAATGAATAAGTAGAAAAAAAGACACAACAGTCACAATAAATCTTTGAACTTGTTAAGAGAGGTGAACAGAACTGACATTGTTAGAGGTGGGAAAGGGGGAGAGAGAGTGGAGATCAGGAGGAATTGATAAAGGGTCATAAAAATCAATTACATTGTATAAAGATAAATTTTTTAAAATTTTAAAAATAGATAAATGTCTGTGGTAAGACTGAATAGACATTTTTATGAACTCAGATTTTTATAGTTTAATTTAGAGTGAAGTACAGAGTAGATAATACATATAAGTACAGTAAAAATGTGCATAAATGAATGTAGGGGCAAGAATAATGATTTTATTACATTTTCAAGGAGAAATTGAGAATAAATTCATGTAAAGCAGCCCTTTACGGAAACTTACACTTTTAACTGAAACATTTAGTTATATGGGTTTGGGTTTTCCTTCTACTTTTTAAAAAATATAAGAACAATAATAATGGCTAAAGTTTTGTATTATTATCCAAAACAAACAAGAACATCAGTCCCATTTTCTGACACATATTTTATCAACCATAGATTTGCAAATATGCTTCACTGACTTTCATGAGCAATTTGATCAATTATATATGAACTGTCCTTAATCTTTGCAAATAGGACTTGATCATCAGGGAGGATTATTGGAGCTTGAGACTTAAAAAACAAAAATAATTAAAAAAAAATAAAAGACCTGGTCAGTCCACCAACATTAAGTCAATACTCTTAGCAACACATACATTCCAAGATAGTGAGTGATCCTCAAACAGCTATTCAATATCAGGATAAAGTAAGGTGGCTGAAAACATGAAAGACAAAAGAAATGCCTAAAAATGTAGGGAAGCATATCTTTTCTCTGGCCGATTAGGTATACACCAGCAGCTCTGCTGAACAAACTCAGCACTCAGCACTCAAGGCAATCATGGTCATCCTCAGTAATGATTTGGAACAAATTTAGCGTCTGAGATATTGGCAAGTGTATCTACTGACAATCTCTTCTGATTCCAACTGCTAACCTAACTGGATTTCTAAGAATGGTCTGCTCCTAAGCATTGTCACTATGTTCTCACCATCTGTCAGGATAACCCAGTGCCCACTTGCACTGTTCTAATTAGTGACTGGGGGTAGGAAAAATGGGCCCCAACATAAAGTCGAATACCTCCTTCTAAGACTTGATGAGATATATGCATATGCTTTATGCATCTTATAATAATCTAGATATTTCAAATGTTACTATAATAACTCGTTAAGAGATGTAGAAGAAGTGATGCTTAGCCGAATAAAGTAAGCATAAGTTACACAAGGTAAATTTGACAAGGTAAATCACGCAAGGTAAAGTAGAGTCATATCTTATAATATAGTTGATAATTCCTTGTTCATACATATTTGTTGCTTCTTGAAATTAGATTTTGCAGCAGTTTAGCCAATTCTGGATTAGAAACATAAGATTTAATTTTAAATTATAACTGATAAGATATTCTATTTATATGTAGGAAGAAGAAATAAAAGAACAAAGGGTTATTTATTAAATGGGAAATGGTGTATATTAAACCTCTCTTTTGGGAGTTCATAATATATAATATTAACATATTAACACATTGGGAAATTCTGCAATTAAAAAACCCAAGTCTCAACTGCTTCAAAGTTAAATAACCAAAGACTTTTTGTTACCAAAGCCAAAACTGGCTGCGTGCCACCAAAACAGAAACAGATGAAACAAAAGTCAAATTGTTGGTGAAATAGGAAGTCAGCTTTATTCAGGAATACTGGTGACCTGAGGGAGATGTTAGACTAGCCAGTCTCCCTGGTAAGACTGAAGGAGATGCTCAGACTAAAAGCATCTCAAAGCCTAAGATTTCCCTCAGGTCACCAGTACTCCTGAATAAAGCTGACTTCCTTCTCTATCAACATTTGACTTTTGAGTGATTTGTTTTTGTTTGGCAGCACAGTCAGACTTGGGTTCAGTAACATTTTTACATTGATAGAAATTTTCTTTAACGCCAGTCAAAATGAATAAATCAAATTATTTATCATTCTATCTATTCTATGATTAGGATCACCTGAAATAGTATTAAATCATATATGACAAAGCCATGATATTGTAGCCAGATTTTTAATAAAATTTTGCTGAAGTTATCTTCATAAGGGATTTAGTTTAATGTTGACATAATACTGAATTTTAAATGCATTAGCCAATTACTGTGGAAATGTTTCACTTTCATGGGCCTTAATATGGAGCTTAGAGGTTCTGACTTTCAGCTATTAGGTTTTATGAACTAAGTCTAACCATAGACAGCAATGTTAAATTTTGTGCAGGACTATCACCTCTAATTTTTTATTTTTCTCCTAGCATCTATGACTGGCTTCATTCCCCACCTGACCGCATTAACCTTGTGCTAAGAGCAGTTTAAGGTCTTGATGCTTTCAATTCTACCCAGTTTTTCTGTATTGAACATGTAACCTAACTTTATGCTGAGATATGACAATAGGCAATACAGAAACTTGTATAAAACATTCATTAGCCTTAATATTAAGGTTACCATATAATTTATTTTCCAAAATTAGACACTTTAAAGAGTAAACAGGGGTGTACTAAATATTAAACTTCCAGTTGCTGTATGATTTTCCTTGTATAATGGAGTTATAAGCCTCCAGGGTAATGATGGCTCTCCACCAAAATCTCCCTTGTTTTCAACAATGCCCTTAAGGCAGAGAGTTCCATGTTCCAGATAAGGTCTGTCCCCTTAGGCTGCTTGTTTTTGTGGCCCACCTTCCACCCTGGGCAGAAATTCTGTTCCATGTGTGGGGAAAATAGAATAATTTAATCATGCCCCCTTGCCTTAGGTCTGGTTGGGGGGTGGTACAGTGCATTCTTTGTAAATAAGTTGTGTGTGGGTGGAGTTAGTGTGCATGTGGGGCACCATGACTTCACTGGCATCTAGTGCCTTGGACATCCTCTCTGTGTGTAGCCATGCTCTTGAACCTATGGCTCCAAGGATTTTGGCCAGTTCCCTAGCTCATAGACTTGCGTGTGAGGGGTCTGGTGACCCAGCCTGGTGTGTGAGCAGTCTCAGGATCCAGCCTGGCATGTGAAGGGTTTGTTACCCAGCCTGTGAACAGGCTTGAGGAGTCTGTGAGCTCCAGACCCAGCTCCAGCTCAACAATTGGCCCAGTTGGCAGGATCACAGGCAGGTAAGAGAGCCCAACAATTGGCATAGTCTGTGACAGGATTCTGAACAGGTATAGGAGCCGAAAGCCTTTGGAGGAAGGAGGAAATGTGGCTACTTTTGAATATGCTCTGCCCTGTGGCCACCTTCCTGTTAACTGAGATCTGGTTGCTGCTCACTGTATTGCAAGGCAGCATAGACCAGGTGCTATGGCAGAAAACCCCTTGGGAGGGGGAGGAAATGTGGATATCTTTGAGCATGTGGTGCCCGGTGTCCACTTTTCTCCTGAGCAGAGCCTGGCTGCTGATTACTATGCTGCAAACTGATTGAGATTTGTGGCAGAAAGCAGAGTTGTTGGAAGTGCAGATGATTATCCTGGAGGATGATGTGGAGCAACTGGCTACTCCTGCCTCTCACACTAGGGAAGACGACCAACCCAGTGCTGAGTTGGGAGAAACCATGCTTCTCCAGCCATGACCTGTTGTGCATGAGTAAAAATGAAGCATGAGCAGCCTATGGGACCAGATGGACAACCAGTGGGCAATCCACAGGTGACCCAGTTCACCACCTATGTCCTGTATACCCAGGTTGAACTGCTTGACTTGGGGAGACAGTTCAGGTAGAAACATGGGGAGACCCTGGCTGCTTGGCTGTTGTGGTTATGGAATCTAGGGGTGGATAGTGTGATGTGCTGTGGTGAGGAGATGGAAAAATTGGCCTCCATTACCATACACCCATCCCTGAGGCAGCGGCTACAGAATAGCCACAGATATGCACAAAGGTCAGGTAATTACTCCTTGATGGACTGGGTGAATGTAGCTGCCTAAACTGTGTAGACAAATGCTAGAGAAATGCCCAAGATGCTTAGTAAATGGCAAACATATGCTGAGCTGGTCCAAATCATTCGGGAGCTGGGGATGTGGCAGTCCATGTTTAGTGTGAACACTTGTGGCCCCGACGATGAAAATTTTACGGGCAGCATGATAGACGTAGTGCTGCAAAATGCCCCATCAATGTCCTTTCGGTCACTAATGGCCGTACTGTCCCCATACATTGGTCATCCTATACATGAGGTAACGACCATGATAGCCAGCTTGGGTGAAGTAGAGGATAGGGGACAAGCAAAAGGGGTCTGAAAGGTGGCTAAGACCAAACCCCAAGAAATGCTTGGGATTTTATCCCAAAGGGACCAAGCAAGACTAGCCACAAGCAGATGTGGCTCGACTTGCTTGCAGCAGGCGTTGATAAAAAGAAAATTGACTGGAAGCCAAACGCAGTCCTGTTTGCCTTGAGGCAGTAATTGCACCCTGAACGGCATTTCACCAAATGTTGGGAAACAGGTAGCAATGTATGCTCATGAATTTAAAGGACTTTTTTGTTGCTCCCAAGGAGGCAGATGAACTGCTCCATTCTGATTAGGGAGCAGGCCAAGGTACTCATCTTTGGGGGTCAGGGGAGGATCAGAGGCCTCATGTTGAATTGGCAATATATTGGTTGAGGACAAATGTGCAGTGTGTTTTGGCACTGAATACAGGCACAGAATATAGCCTGATATATAGCAATCCAGATAAATTTCTGGGCACCACAGTTCATATAGATGGCTATGGAAGAAATACAATTGAGGTCAAAGATGTGTCACTGCCACTGGGCATAGGAAGATTACCTCCTTGTGTATTTACTGTATATATATCCCCCGTAGCTGAATACATCTTGGGTATGGATGTACTTTATGTCTTGCATCTGCAAAGAATAGTTGGAGAGTTTTGGCTGAGAATATGGACAGTAAAGCCTGTGTTATGGGGATATGCTAAACATAACCCACAGGTGTTACCCAAGCCAAGACTTGTAGTTAATGTAAAGCAGTATTGCCTACCAGGAGGACATACAGAGATAAATGCCACTATATTGGAATTAGAGAAAGTTGGCAGTATTCGTCCGGCTCATAGCCCATTTAATGCTCCAGTATGGCCAGTGAAAAAGCTTGATGGCACCTAGAGAATGACTGTGGATTATTGAGAACTGAACATAGTGCTTCCTTTGCATGCAGCTGTGCCTTCAGTTCACGACTTGATGGATCAGTTGATGACTCAGCTGGGAGCCTATCATTATGTATTGGAACTTGCAAATGCTTTTTTCTCTATTCCAATCTTGGCTGATAGCCAAGATCAGTTTACCTTCACCTGGGAAGGAAGACAGTGGACCTTTCAAGTGTTGCCCCAAGGTTATCTGTATAGTTCAAGTATCTGTCATGGTTTGGTGGCTGAGGACCTAGCCAAGTGGACAGAATGGTTATAATGTTTCCCTACACTGATGATGTGTTACTAACCTCTGATTCTCTTGTAGATTTAGCCCAGGCAGCTCCACCGCTGCTAAGTCATTTGCAACAATATGAGTGGGCCGTGAAACGGCCACAGTGCAAGGACCTGGGCTGTCAGTCAAATTTCTAGCAGTGGTCTGGTCAAGTAAGAGAAGAGTCATCCCAGAAGCTATTATAGGTAAGAAACAAGCATACCCTCGACCCACAATGGTAGCTCAGTTACAGACATATTTGGGACTTTTGGGGTATTGGAGAGCTTTTGTACCCCATATGGCCCAAATGACACACCCACTGTATGCATTAAAAAGAAAGGAGCCCTCTGGGATTGGACTGAGGAAGTGGAACAGGCTTACTGGACTACAAAAAGGGCAATACAGCAAGTACAGGCTTTAGACATACATATAACCCAGTATGGGTTAGGATGGGGTTTGTGGCAGGGACAGGACCAATTCCAAACACCTGTAGAATTCTGGTCTCAGCTCTGGAAGGGCATTGAAGTGTGTTACACCCTAATAGAAAAGCAGTTAGTTGTGTATTCTGCCTTGATAGCCACTGAAGCTATCACAGGAACTGCCAAAGTCCTAGTAAGGACGACATACCCGATAAAAGGTTGGCTGCACACATGGGCAACCAGCCCTAAAACAGGTGTAGCTCAGACTCCCAATCTGTCTAAATGGGGAGCATATATAGAACAAAGGAGCACTGTGTCAATGAGTCATCTGTTCAAAAAGTTGCAAACTGTGCTGGGCCCAATAGAGGTTGTGGGGGAAACTTTGACACAACCCTTACCCACAGAGATGGAGGCTACACCTTTCCATGAGGGATGGGGACCTATCACAGAGCAAGCTTGGTATACAGATGGCTCTAGCGTGGGACCTTCAGCATCATGGACAGCTGTTCCTGTCCAGTCCTTAACAGATACCATGTGGTATGAAAATGGAACAGGGCAAAGCAGTCTATGGGCTGAATTGAGAGCGAGCAGTAGATGGTGATAAAAAAAATGAGCCTGGGCCATTAACCATCTGTACTGACAGCTGGGCTGTGTTCAAAGGTTTAACACTTTGGAATTCTACTTGGAAGTATCAACGGTGGATGGTAGGCCACTGACCCCTGTGGGGACAAGCCACGTGGCAAGAGTTATGGGAATTTGGACATGAAAAAGAAGTAACTCTTTTCCATGTCACAGGACACTTCCCCTTAGCCAGTCCAGGAAATTATGTAGCCGATGACTTCGCTAAGGTAAGATGGCTGGAGAGAGCCCCAGCTGCTGATGTAGCCCAGTGGTTACATCGACGAATGCAGCATGCTTGCAGCAAAACCATGTGGATGGGGGCTCAAAGATGGGCCCTGCCTATAAAATGGGAAGATGTAGTGAATGCCTGTCGTGCTTGTCTAGTATATGCTCAAGAGAGTCCATATCCACAGTGGGTGCCCCATACAGATGGGCAAATAACTCAAGGAAGGGTGCCTCTGACTCGATGGCAAGTGGACTTTGTCAGATCACTGCCAAGGTCAGAAAATTTCAGATACATCTTCACAGCCGTTGATACGGCTACTGGTCTTCTGTTTATATGGGCTTGTAAGGCCCCAGGCCAGGTAAACACTATGAAGGCATTGAATAGCCTTACAGTTATGTATAGTCAGCATGTAGTCATAGAGAGTGATAACGGAACCCACTTTACTGCACATGAGGTTCAGAGGTGGGCCTCTCCATTGTCCATTCAGTGGAAGTTGCCTGTGCCATATCATCCCCACGCAGTTGGAATGATCAAATGGTACAATGGTCTTTTAAAAAAGAGACTAAGGCTATCTACCCAACCCCCATCCCTGAAGGGGTGGACACAGAAATCATGGCTGACAGTCAAAATTCTACATGAGAGATCCCGCAAGGGTGGGCCCTCTCCAGTGGAAGCTGTGTTGCATAGAGCTGCAGCACCTATACGGTTGCAAATCACTACTAAAGATAAGCTTTTGAAGCTAGAATATGGCAAGAATGGAAATATTCTCTTACCAGCCCCAACCTGTTTGCAACAGAGACAGACAGTACAATGGGAATGGCCTTGGAGAATAAAAGCCCCCCCCCCATATATGCTGGGTAGGTCTAATAGGGCCTTGGGGAAAAAGATTAGAGGATGGCTAGCAAGTTTCACCTTAGGTGACAAGTACCTGGCCTCCTCAAGTAAAGGTAACATGGCCTGGAACAGATAAGTGCTCTATTCCAAAGGGAACATTTGTGTTACCATTATGGCCAATTATGAGTTCCCCTATACTGCTACATGTAGAACCTACAGATCCAACAGTGTTAGCAGATAAAGTATGGTATCATAAGCCAGGTAAGATATCTATTCCTGCAACCATCCTTTCTCAGGATGGCAAACTGGCATGTATCTTACCAGAGGGGTGAGAACTTCCCCTATTGGTACCAATAACCCTTCTGTGTATTTGCCCTTAGTGTTCTGGCTGCAGGCACTGCACCAGAGTCAACTGGGTACATACATACATTGGTGTGATCATCCACTGAAAATGCATTGAACTGCTCATCAGTATTACTGCAGGATTCACATGCAGGATCACACCAATGGTGACTACTAACCAGACATATGCAGCTAATAGTTAAAAGGACAGAACTACCAGCCTTAAGGCACATTGAATGGACAATAGGTTATGTAAATGTAAGGGTCATTTATCCACCCTAAGGGAACATCATGGAAGATTCTGAATGTGGAGATTGTATAGTGAGGGACCCTGAAGGGGTGGATTCTTGGGAAAAGAGAATAATGTAATCAGGCCCTCTCACTTTAGGTCTGGTTGGGGGTGGTGCGGTGCCTTCTCTGTAAATAAGTTGTGTGTGGGTGGAGTTAGTGTGCATGTGTGGCACCATGACTTGGCTGGTGTCTAGTGCCTCAGGTGTCCTCCCTGCATGTGGCCATGCTCTCAAACCTACAGCTCCAAGCACCTTTTGGCCAGTTCCCTAGCTCTTAGACCTGCGTGTGAGGGGTCTGGTGACCCAGCCTGGCATGTGAAGGGTTTGTGACCCAGTCTGTGAATGGGCTCGAGGGGTCTGTGAGCTCCAGACCCAGCCCCATCTTGACAATTGGCCCAGTTGGCAGAATTACAGGCAGGTAAAAGAGCCTGACACCATGGCACAGGAACTGAGATTGGGATCCCACTGTTTCAGGAATAAAACTCCCACTCTCTGAGCAGGCATGGTGGAAGGTGATGGAAGTCCTCATCTTCCTGGCTTACCTCTTCTTGTGTGGAACCTCCACCCTATTAGCAAGCTGGAGCAGAGGCCCACAGTATTCTCAGCCTGTTGCACCTGACGTAGATCTTTTGCCCTATGAGCCATGTCTTGTATGGAGAAGGAAAATCCAGTTCTCTGCCATGCCTGCCTGAAATAGGATTTCTGCAATGTAGGTCTGGATGAGAAGTGCTGACTGCCCATCCCTTCAAGTTCCAGTCTGGGAGTTGGGTGGAGAGAGACTCATCTTCTTGACTGCACATGTCCAGAGTAGAATCATAGCTCAAATGCAAGGAGGGAGCAAGGTAGTGAAGAGTCCAGCTGAATTCCAAAATCCTATGTGTAATCTTTCAAGTCCAACCACAGGCTTTTGTAAAAAAGTTTTCCCTGGCAAGCCTGAAGAGGGAAAGCTGCCCTCCCCACAGCAGACTTGGGACACAGCCAATGCATGGCGGTCTCTGGAGGGAGTTGCAGTTCAAGGTCACAGGCCACCCCCTGGACAGCCATGCTTATACACATGTCTGCATTCCCAGTGAGGTGTTTTTATTCAGAAGCCTCCTTATCCAGGGACTTGGGCTGCAGCACTTTTCAGGCACCTCCGCTAAGATCTCCTGACCCTCAGTTCTCCAGGTACAAAAACAGTAGTATCTTGTTCAGGGCTCCTTGGTAGTGAGACAGTCCCCAGCCTACACTTCAAGCCATCTGACTGATACTCACCCTGTACCATTCCCTGAGGGAAAAAAATGGAACATTAGGAAGCCAGAACTTCTTTTAAAATTTGCCTCTTCTCTGAACTATCATGGTAGGTGAATGAAGGCTTGATTGTTACTTTTCATTTGGCTTGTTGACCTAATTGACCACCTAAACACCTGGCAGCTAGACATGGGGTGGCGGGTAATGGAGTAGGTTATGGCTCAAATGTCACAAACTCACATTGCTATTACCAAGATTTAGTAGATTTTCTTGAATGAGTGTTTCTCTATTGCTGTATGCCCTTACGTCAAGATTCAGAGAACTTAAATGATTTTTTCTTCTTTTTTTTTAGTTGTAATTTTCACCAGTTAAGTTATAGTTTTGCTGTGGCAAGGGTCTACCTAGATCTTAACACCATTGCAGAAGCTTACTTTACCTCACCACATGCAAATGTTTTTTTAAAAACAGGTTTGAAAATTCTCAAAGAAATAACGTCAACAGTAAAGTAAAAACTGAAAAGTTTAAGCTAATGTTTTTGTGTGTTGGATACAATGAGACAGTGAATGGGCAAAAGGAAATGGTGTGCCATGAAATTATTGCTGCAAATTAGAATTCTAGTTTTCAAAAGTGTGTGCATCATTAATGTACATACTATTGTTTAAAATCAGCTCACCTTAAATAGGTCAAAAATATTTCCAATATCCTTGAGAGTTGTTTCCAAAATTATTTGTTTAAAGTTATTTGCCAGTACAACAAAGGATAGCAACACCTCACTCCCCAAAATAGGAACACAGAAGACTCTCTCCTAGAGCAACTGAGAATAAGTATTATTTTCCAACTCCACTGCACTGTGATATCTTTGATAACAAATAGAGACTGTGTTTTATCCTTCTTTGAATTCTCCTCAGGATCTTGCATTATGCTCACTAGGAACCAACATATTTGATAGTGGTTAAACTGAATTTAATTTTATCTTTTCCTCGATGAAAAGGATTTAAGCTCAAGTATAATGGTACTTACTCTTTGTATTTGTCTGTTTCTGTTGCTTGTAATAGAACACCTGAAGCAAACGGGGGGGGGGGGGGAGAAAAAAAAAAAATATTTTTTCTT
>NW_007737443.1:26409-31931 GCF_000696425.1 Galeopterus variegatus | reverse complement strand
GGGGGGGAAGAAGACATAACAATTACTATTCCTTGAAGTTGATATGACAAGCAAACAGAAAGGACATTGTTGGGAGGGAGGGGGGAGAGGGAGGAGGGAAGGAGGTTTTGGTAATGGGCCACAATAATCAACCACATTGTATATTGACAAAATAAAATAAAATTAAAATAAAAAAATAGAATACCTGAATCTGGGTAATTTATAAAGAAAACAAAATTTATTTCTTACAGTTTTGGAGGCTGGGAAGTCCAAGGTCCAGGGAACACATCTAGTGAGGGCCTTGTTCTTGGTGGGGACTCTCTACAGTCACGCAGGGTGTCACATGGTGAGAAGAGAATGAGCAAGAGAGCTAACCTTCTCACTCACTCTCCTTATAAGAACCACGCCCATGATAACCCATTAAACCATCAACCCATTACCCCATTTATGGATCAATCCATTCACAACGGCACAGTTCTTGTGTTCCAATCACTTCTTAAAAGCCCCAATTTCCACCACTATATTGGGGGTTAAGTTCCAACATGAGCTTGAGGAGACATTCAATCCACAGCACTCTCACTGTTAATAGTTATGGTACTTGAATAAATATTTGATTTAATGTTAGATATTTGGAGAAATTCATGGATACATATTAAGTATGCTGTGTTACAGTATAATGGCTACCTTGTTTTATGTTCCTTAAGTCTTCTGGTTGACAATAACTGAAATACCTTAAAAAGACCATTGAGAGCATTTTTATATCCCACTAAATGATATAGTTCACCTTCAAAAAAAAGTACCGCATTTTTTAATATTTTGGGGGGAGAACTACATCATGGTATGCTAAAGTTTCTGAGAAAAATCACCAATTGATTGTTGAAATGAGTACTGCAGATTTAAGTGCCTACATTCAGGGCACTAGTTTTATAGCCTCCATTCATTCACCTCATCTGTAGGCTGAGGTACAGATAGTCAGCCTTTTTCTGCATCAGTCCAGTAACCAGCTGATTAATAGGTTTCATCCATGTTCAGATACCTGATTTTTGCTAACAACTGATTGTGTTCTTCAGTCAAAACTTAAAATATTTTTTGGGCATAACCTGACCACAGAATGGATCAACTTAAAAACAAAGTTTCAAAGCAGCTAAATTAAGCATTAACAGTGAATTGAAGGTATATTTTACAGGAATAAATTTAGCTTTGACTGTTAATTACTCCTCACTAAGCAGTTAATACTTGAGATAGCTCTGTAGCCAGGGATAACAAGATTCTGTTCTCATTTGTTCTGTATCTTAATCTTCTGAGCTCTTAAGTGTGTCTCATGGGAATTTACAGGTTGCCTACATAATTAACTCAATTTCTAGTTATACCATGAAGAAGTTACTGCCCCTATGACAAATTATTAAACATGCTCTTTCTTCAGAATGTTTGCAAATTTTGCCAAACAAGCCCTCACTGAAGCTTCCATTTACTCCATTGCATACTTTAACCTGCATATTTTCTTGAAAACTGCACTATATGTGCACAAAGTATACACTGAAGTGTTTTGTTTTGTTTTATATCTGATACCTTTATAGGACTCTGAGTTTTGGAATCATGGTGATATTTGCCTCATAGAATGAGATTGGGAGAATGGCCTCTTTCTATCTATTGGAACAGTTTGTAGAGAATTGGTATTAGTTCCTCTTTGCAGATTTGGTAGAACTCTGCAGTGAGCCCATCTGGTCTTTTCTTTGTTGGGAACATTTTGGTAACAGCTTCAATTTCTTTTATGGTTATTGGTCTGTTCAGATTTTCGCTATCTTCTTGGCTCAGTTTTGGTAATTTGTATGCATCCAGAAATTTATCCATTTTCTCCAGATTTTCAAATTCGTTGGCATATAGTTATGTATAGTAGTCTCTAAGGATTTCTTGTATTTCTGACATGTCAGTAATTTCACCTTTTTTATTTCTCATTTTTGTTATTTCGGTCTTCTCCTTTTCTTAGTCTTGCTAAAGGTTTGTCAATTTTATTAATCTTTTCAAAGAACTGATGTTTTGTTTCATTGATCTTTTGTAATGTTTTTCTTGTTTCTATTTCATTTAGTTCTGCTCTAATCTTAATTATTTCTTTCTGACTACTAACTTTAGGTTTGTATTGTTCTTGTTTTTCTAGATCTTTAAAATGAAGTGTTAGGTTATTTATTTGCCATCTTTCCATTCTTCTGAAGTAAGCATTTAATGCAATACAATTCCCCCTTAAAACTGCTTTTGCAGTACCTCACAGGTTTTGTATGATGTGTCATTATTCTCATTGGTTTGAAAAATTTTTTTGATTTCCTGTTTAATTTCTCCTTGGACCCACATGCCATTAAGTAGTATGTTGTTTAATTTCCATGAGTTTGTATAATTTTCATAGTTTTGTTTATTATTGCTTTCTAATTTTAATCCATTGTGATGAGAAAAAGTACATGGAATTATTCCAATTTCTTCGAATTTGTTAAGACTTGCTTTGTGACCTAACATGTGGTCTATCCTGGAGAATGTTCCATGTGCTGATGAGAAGAATGAATATTCTGAGGTTGTTGGATGGAATGTTCTGTAGATATCTGCCAAATCCAATTGGTCTAAAGTATTGTTTAGATCTTGTGTTTCTCTGTTTATTTTTTGCCTAGATGATCTGTCCACTGATGAGAGTGGGGTGTTCAGGTCCTCCACTATTATGGTGTTAGTGTCTATTTCTTTCTTTAGATCTAATAGTGTTTGCTTTGTAAATCTGGCTGCTCCAACATTAGGTGCAAATATATTTGTGTTTGTGATGTCTTCTTTATGGATAGATCCTGTTATCATTATATATTGGCCATCTTCCTCTCTTTTAATGGTTTCTGTCTTAAAGTCTTTTTTATCTGATATAGGAGTAGCTACTCCAGCTCGTTTTTCATTTCTACTTGCATGATACATGTTTTTCCATCCATTCAGTCTTAGTCTATGTGTGTCTTTACAAGTCAAGTGATTCTCTTGGAGCCAGCACATTGTTGGGTCCATCCTTTTCATCCAGTCAGTCAGTCTATGTCTTTTGAATGGGGAATTTAGTCCCTTTACATTCAGAGTTTTTAGTGAAAGTGTTGATTTACTCCTAGAATTATTCTGATTTTTGTTTAGATGTCTTAAGTATCTTTTGGTCCTTTCTTTCAAATTTTCTGTTTGTCTTCTGTATTTAGTTTCTTGGGGTGATAGATAAAACATTTTTTCTTTCCTTCGTTAGCATTATTGTTTTGCTGGTAGGTATTGTTCTTTCTTGTGTATTCATGGTAGTGATGGTTGTTTTTGTGGTATCAAACCCAGTCCTTCCTTGAGAATTTCTTGTAGGGCCAGTTATGTGGTAGTGAACTCCCACAGTTTTTGTTTATCTGAGAAATATACTATTTGTCCTTCATTTCTGAAGGTAGCCTAGCTGGGTAAAGTATTCTTGGCTGGCAGTTTTTGTCCTTTAGTGTTTTGAATATGTCATCCCATTCTTTTCTGGCTTTTAGAGTTTCTGATGAAAAGTCTCATGTTATTCTGATTGGGGCCCCCTTACAAGTGACTTGCCACTTCTCTCTTGCAGCTTTTAAGATTCTCTCTTTGTCTTTGAATTTTGTCAGTTTGATTATCACATGTCTTGGAGAAGAACTTTTTGGGTAGAATGTATTTGGTGATCTTTGGGCTTCCTGAATCTGAGGATCTGTGACTTTCCCTATACCAGGGAAGTATTCTGCTATTATCTCATTGAGTATATTTTCATTGCCATTTCCTTTTTCCTCCCCTTTTGGAATACCCATGATTTGGATATTTGAGCACTTATGGTTGTCAGTTGTCTCTCTTAACTGTTCTTCAATTTTTTTGATTCTTTTTTGTTTTTTCTGGTCTGCCTATGATAATTTAAACAGCCTATCTTTGAGGTCAGAAATTCTTTCTTCTGCTTGTTCAAGCCTGCTGGTTAAAGTCTCTGTTGTATTTTTTATGTTCTTGAATGAATCCTTCAGCTCCACAAGCTCAGTTATACTCTTTTTCAAGGTGTTGATTTCTTTGTACATCTCTCCTTTCAGATCCTGTATGTTTTTTCTCTTTTCATTTTGTTGTTTCACTGAGTTTTCTTGTATCTCATTTAGTTTCCTTAGAATAGTTTTTCTAAATTCTTTGTATGTCATTTCAAAGACTTCCTGTTCTATAGGATCTAGCACTTGTAAGTTATTAATTTCCTTTGGGGGTGATGTAGTTTCTTGATTTTTCATATTTCTGGTTTCTTTCCTTTGGTGTTTTGTCATTGTGGCCAGTGGTATCACAGTTCACTCGTTTCACCCTGATGTCTAACTTGGATTCTGAAGGGTCTGCTGCTTCTGGACAGCAGAAACTAGCCTGGACTGGAATTCCCACCCAACCTGCCTTCACCAGCTGGTCGGGTGGTGTGAGAGTCCAGAGCCTCTCAAGTCACTCAGGAGACAGACGGCCTGCGCTGGAAGTCCCACCCCACCTGCATTCACCAGCTTGTCTGACTCAGGGCTTAGTATCCCAGATCCTCTTAGGGTGCTCAGGGAGATGGAATGGCCAAAATTTCCACCATGTCAGCCTTCACCGGCTCGTCTGACTCAGGGCTTGAGAACCCCTGCCTCTCAGATCACTCAGGGAGATGGGACAGCTGGCACTGGAAGTCCCATCCTGGCCCTGCCTGCCTTCTCTGGCTGGCAGGCACAGGGAGTGTGGGCCCAAAAGCTCTATAGTATTTCTACAAAATGGGGAGCAACCTGCATTGGGGTCCCACGGGTGGGTGGCTCCTGTCCTTTCCAGCACAGATTTCAGGTCCTGTGTTGCTGCTCCTCAAAAGCTGCAAATTTTTTGCTCTCGACATTGACTCCATGTCAAACAAAACAGAGGAGGAGGAGGAGGAGGCAAGGGAGAAGGAGGTGGTCAGACCCACCCAATCCACCTGCCTTCGCCAAGCCGAACCCTCTTTAGCATTTTTAACTATTAATTCTACTGAACATGATGTGTGAGATATATAGCAGTTCAATTTTGCTTATGAAGGTAGTCATAAACCAAATATGAGGCTCACAGAACTAATTGCAATTGATTCTTAATCCCCCAGCACAGATGTTTCTTCAACAAAGGTTCATAAGCTTCAATCTGATTTAAATATCTTCGTAAACATATAGTTAATGTCTCCATTTCTGAGCAGTCTCATTTTTCTTGGGAAGTGTTTTAGTCTGTTTTGTCTTGCTGTAACAGAAATACCTGAGACTGGGTAGTTTATAGAGGAAAGAGCTTTATTTGGCTTATGATTCTGGGACAGCTGCAACTGGCACGGGCCTCAGGCTGCTTCTACTCATGGTGGAAAGAGGCAGGCAGCCGGAGGGTACAAGCAGATCACATGGCCAGAGGAAGCAAGAGAGAGGAAGCAAGAGAGAGAGAGAAGGTCCCAGGGACTTTTTAAGCAACAAGCTCTCATGGGAACTAATAGAGTGAGATCTCACTCATTAATCCTCCCTCCCCCTGCAGGGAGAGCATTAATCCATTCATGAGGGATC
>NW_007737443.1:4340-26397 GCF_000696425.1 Galeopterus variegatus | reverse complement strand
CAGGCAGCCTGCAGGTACAGGCAGATCACATGGCGAGAGGAAGCAAGAGAGAGAGAGAAGGTCCCAGGGACTTTTTAAGCAACAAGCTCTCATGGGAACTAATAGAGTGAGATCTCACTCATTAATCCTCCCTCCTCCTGCAGGGAGAGCATTAATCCATTCATGAGGGATCTGCCCCCATGACTCAATCAGTTTCCAACACTGCCACATTGGGGATCAAATTTCCACATGAGTTTTGGAGGGGACAACACATCCAAACTCCATCAGGAAGAATAATGGAGATGACTAGAATATGGTACCAAGATTGCTCTGAGTAATTAGGAAAAGTGTTTCAGCAAATGTTTTTTGAAGGAATTTTTCTCAGATATCTAGAAACAAAAGAAAAAAATGCAGTCACCAGCAAGTTTGGGTGATCATTGAGAAATCACTATAGATGAGCTCTTCACATTCATCAGCAATTTTCTGGCATTTCCTGAAATGAACAGCATTAAAATAAGAATCCTGGTATGAACTGCTTACTTGACATCTCTCTTGGTAGTTTTATATGATTTCAGAGCATGGCGTCTATTCATCATTTGGTCCTATATCTATCCTCTGTTGAAAACCATCTTCGAGAGGTAAGTGAATTTTAAACTTAGCTCACCAAAATCTTCAATGAGAGATGCATTTTATATTTTAAACTATATACATACATATATAAAATAAAGAAACAAAAGTTTACTGACAGTACTTATGCTTACTATGAGAAATGCACTCTGATTTTTTTATTTCGCTCTATTTCATTTTTAAAGAAGGATGGTCACAACAAACTCAACTGATTCCATTACCAAACAATGGGATGCTAACTGCAATTTGATAAGTACTTTTATTGGTCTTATGCATTCATGTGTATAAAAATCACCTGTGGGACTTAGAAAAATGTATATTCTTGGACTCCACCCCAATGATTCTGATATAGTAGTTCGGGAGTGTATCCAAGGAAGGTGCTTTTTAAAATGAATGAAAATGTGTTTTTTATTGCCCTGGCACTACTCTTCGAGAAACTGTTATATTGATTAATTGTCTTGGATCCTATCCTATGTATTTTTAATTAAACATTTTATTTTGTAATAATTATAGATTTATATGAAGGTGTAAGAAATAATAGAAAGGTCCCATATACCCTTTACCCAGTTTCTGCCAGTGGTGACATTTTGAAAAACTATAATGCAACATCATAACCAGAAAATTGACAATGATACAGTCAAGATACAGGACAGTGCCATGAAAACAAAGATCCCTTATGTTGTCCTTTTGTAGCTACACAAACCTCCCTCCACACTGCTCCAATAATCTCTGTCAACCAATAATCTGTTCATCATTTCTACTTTTTTTTCAATTCAGTAATGTTATATAAGTGGAATTATAAACCATGTAAGCTTTCAGAGTTGGCCTTTTTTACTCAATATAGTTTCCTGAAAATGCATCCAATTTGTTGCATATAGTTTGTTCCCTTCTATTGCTGAGTAGTATTCCACAGTATGGATGTTCCAAAGTTCGTTTATCTAGTCACCCATTGATGAACATCTGGATTGCTTCCAGTTCTTGACTAATAGAAATAAAGTTGCCAAAAATATTCTTGTACATATTCCTGTGCAAGTATAAGCTTTTATTTCTCTGGAATAAATGCCCAGAAGTACAATTACTAGGCCATGTATGGTACTTGCATGTTTATAGTATTTTAAGAAGATGTCAAAACTATTTTGTAGAGTTTACCATTTTACAATTCCACCAGCAATTTACAAGTGACCCAGTTTCACTGCACCCTCAACAGCATTTGGTATTGACCTTGTTTTTTTGTTTTTTGTTTTTTCTTGGTTTAATAGACTATATTTCTTAGAACAGTTTTAGATTTACAGAAAAATTGATAAGATAGTATAGAGTTACAATACACCACACACAGTTTCTTCTTTTTTTTTTAACATTTTACATTAGTATAGTGAATTTCTCACAATTAATAAACCAATATTGATACATTATTTTAACTAAAGCCCATAATTCCCTTGTTTTTGATGTCCTTGAGAGTTTTGCAGAGTGCTGATCAAGTATTTTGTAGAAAGTCATTCAATTGGGATGCTGTCTGATGTTTTCTTATGATTAGACTTGAGTTATGGGTTTCAGGAAGGAAGAACACAGAGATAAAGTGCCATTTTCATCACATCATATTGACATCATATCTTTGTATTTTTATTATGGCTGCAGTATCTATAGTGATATCCCCTATTTCATTCCCAGTATTGGTAATTTGTGTCTTCTCTCTTTTTATCTTTGTCAGTCTTACTAGAGGTTTGTTAATTTTTTTAAGAACCAGCTTCCCTTGCATTGATTTCCTCTCTTGTTTTCTTGTTTTCAATTTCATCAATTTCTGCTCTTGTCTTTATTATTTCCCACATTCTGTTTGCTTTGGGCTTATTTTGTTCTTCTTTTTTTAGGTTCTTGTGGTAAGAACTTAGACTACTGATTAGAGACTTTTCCTCTTTTCTAATGTAAGTATTTAGTGCAATAGATTACACTCAGAATCGCTTTAGCTACTTCCCAAATAATTTTTATATTTTATATTTTGTGTATTTATAGTTTTTATTTTATTTGTACTTAGTTCTATATATTATTTAAAATTTTCTTTGAGACTTACTCTTTTACCTATTATTATTCAAGACTTTGTTTAGTTTGTAAGTGTTTGGAGATTTTCCTCTTATCTTTCTGTTATCAATTTCTAGCTTGATTCCATTATGGAGAGAAATTATACTCTGCATAATTTCAATTCTTTTAAGATTTTTAGGATGGTTTTATGAGATGATCTTCTTGGTGAATAATCTATGGGTGCTTGAAAAAAATGTGTATTTTGCTGTTGTTGAGTAGACTATTCTATGAAGGTCAATCAGATTCTGTTGTTTGATGGCGTTGCTGAGTTCTTTTATATCTTGCTGATTTCTGTTGTAGGGGCCAAGGGAGAACTCCTTCTTCACCCCTGAAATTTCACTAATAAAAATCACTGAGAAATTTAGATCAATATAAAAAAAAGTCATAACAAATTTTATTATTTAATGTGCCAGAAGGGGCCAAAGCATGTGGGAATTGCAAGAGATTAATTTCCCAATTTTATGAGACACACAGAGGAGAGACAGAGAGATAGGAGGAGGCAATGTAAGACAGAGTGATGCAGTTGATGCAGCTATAAACCAAAGAAAGCTAAAGATTACTAGCAGCCACCAGAAGCCAGGAGAGGGGAATACAATGATTCTTTCCTAGAAGCTGGGGAGGGAATGTGGCCCTACTGACATTTTGATTTTGGACTTCTGGTCTCTACAACCATGAGAAAATAAATTTCTATTGCTTTAAGTCACCAAGTTTGTGGTAATTTGTTAAGACAGGCCTTGGAAACAAATATACCATGATTACTATGCTCATGGTCTTATTGCGTAAGCAATGGAGTGGCAGAAAACACAGGCTAGATGAAATCCGCTAAAACAGTCCTTCTAACCCCCTGGCTGTTCAGTGTCTCTTCTGCAGTGGATGCTGTCAGGTGGGTATTGCCTAAGACAAAGATCCACACATTTTGTGACCACTTCAGTAGGTTTATCCACATTCATCTTCTTAAAACTTCATTGACTTCTGATGATCAGTCAAACTATTCTTTCTCATGTTGGTGAGGAGAGTGTCCTCTGGAGGTCTCCTGAGGAACACAGTCAGATAATGGGTTTTATGGTTTTACATAGTTAATCCATTATGGAATGCCCCTCTTTCTCAGCCTTCTAACCCCTTCCTCAACATTTTGTCAAGGCAATTCAGAAATATCCATCTCATTTACATTGGAGAATCTTTTATTTCTCCACATAGATCCTAATCTGCATAACTTACCCATCTGGTATGAGTGCTGCCCCTTGGCTTGACGCCTAGCCCAGAAAATGGTCTCAAGCAGCGAAACACAGGGAGACCTTAATAGGTCCAGAAATTGTTTTTGGAGAACGGAATAGTGCACTGACAGCATCACTGCAATTGTCAAAAATTAAATCGTGAGTAGTGGACTTAAACACATCTGGATCTTGGCTTTATTTGTTAACATCTATGTGATCTTGGGTTGTTCCTTAGTCTGTCTGAACTTCAATGTCTGCATTGAAAATAAGGAAATTAATAGAATTTACTTCATAATTTGATGGGAGAATTAGGATAATGCACATAAATTACTTATCACAGTGCCTGGTATGTGGCTACTATATATTGGAGGTGGGACTAAAACCCTAATTTATTTGACTCCAATGCCCAAGCTCTTGGGCATTATGACATATTAGCTGGAAAGGAGATGGTTGGCAGAACTCATGCTGTGCAGCACCATGCCCCCATACCCTCTCAGTCCAGGACATAGGGTTTCAGGTTAAAGTCAGTTTAAACACAACATTGAAAGGTTGTGATAATTCCTGATGGCTAAATACACAAATAGAATTCAAGTCCAGAAAAACTATATAACTTCTCAAGCCTTTACCCCCATTTAGAGATGGGATTTATTTAACTTTCTGCATGGTTTACTGGAAAGGACTTTGAAGACAGTGTCCTAGCAAATATTTAATTGATTATATTTAGAAATTATCTGATTGACACTATATGCTTTGCACTTGCAAATGCACAGGAGGAAATGACTGTTTACACATCCTTAATTGTGAATTGTTAAATATCCTTATAATTGACACATCTTATGTTCTCCATTAGCTTAAATAGTCCAAAGGACTGTTTATGCTGAAGGAGATTTAGAAATGCTCTACTCTGTGCTTGTTTTTACTGTCACTTTAAGTTAGCAAGCAATTAACAAATGACCTCTATTATGTTGTTTCCTTTCTCTTCCAGGCAGTTCACATTAGAGTTCACTCCTGGATTTCAGATGACTGTTGTCACCTTGGGAAACTATTAAACCAATCAATTTCCTCCCCAAGGTTGGCATTAACTACTGACATTTTAATTGCACAACAGTATTAAAGATCCTTGTAATGCTTAAAATTCTTGTCTAAAGCTGTTTATGGCCTGCTTTTTGTGGGTTTAGTATGGGATTAGAAGTTTGTTCATTGGTGTGTTAACCTTTTCCACACCTTGCTGATGCTAGATGCACTTTAATAACATGCTGCTTCTTCAATATGTACCTTTTACATCTGAAAACACACACGTGCACACACTCACACACACACACACACACACAAGCAAACAAACCCTGTCACTCTTCTTTGTGGGGCTTTCTTTTAGTGAGGATTTTATCTTTCAGCCAGAACTGGAAAGTGACTAAGCAATCCCTCAGAACTAATTTGGGTTCATTTGGTCTCTTGGGCCATGAAAGTAGTACTTTTCAATCCTGTACATTCCATGATATTTTTACAGATTTGCTGCAGGCAGCAAAAGAGATTTCTGACAGAGCAAAGCACCAGGTAAACCCAATTATGGAAGACATTGGGAAAATTCTCATTATGCAAAAATGCTAGTCTAACAACTTCTCCTGACCACTGTGAAAACTGGAAGCTGATTATATTTAAAGGTGCAATAAACTTGTTTTACTAGCAGAGTTTTTTTTTCAGAAGTATTTCTCTTTCCTCTTTTCTTTCTTCCCAGTGATAACTTTATGTCTCCCTATATCCAAGACAACCAATCTCAGACTTCTTTCCGTAACATATTTTTTTTTTCTGTGTGTTTTGGAAGGACAATTAAAATATTAGAAGAAACACAGGAATTATAGGGAGATAGATCTAGATCCTCAGACAACTCCGCTACTGTGTGACCCGAGTCAGATTATCCAAACTCTCTGAGCCACAATTTCCTTTTTTGCGTGAAATAAAGACAATAATGCCTGTCTCAGAGAGCTTATGTAAATTATGCTAAATTAGATCAGAGAAGTGAAAAGACTTAACAAATTTTGTATTTATAATATGACTCAAGGGGAACTTTGACTACACTGCTGCAGTGGTCCATCCACTGAGAATAGCATAAGACTTGGTGCTGAAAGCCCCTGTATCTGACCCTGAAAGTAGCACATAAAGGAATTTAGTTTGACTTTTTAATTCCTTCTTTTCGGCAAACATTTCCAGGAGCCTCAATTTGTTTTTCTCCTAATTTCCCTGACTTTCTCCCACAGAAACACAAACATAAGGTTCCTGACATTACAAAAAAATAGAAATTGCAGCATAAAGTGGGGGAGATATTTCTTCTGTAAAGGCCAGGGACTAATATCCCAATAGGGAGCATCTATTAAGGTTCTCTTTAAATATAACTCAGAAAAATTATAATATTTGATACAAATTACAAAGCAAATTATTTATCTAACTCTTTTCATCTTGGAGAATTCTTAAGGAATTAGAGTATGCAATTCACCAAAATTGTACTTAAATATTAATATTCATAACAAATACATATAGTAATCAGGTGATTATTTTTGCCCTCTCTGTGCATTTAACTTTGTGAGTGAAGCTTTGGGGTAAACAGAAAAAATATGACATAATAGTTGCTGACCCTTAAAGAGCTTGCAATCTAGATGTGAATATCAGACTAACATACAAAAAGAAGTCAACAGAGAAAAATGTAAGCTATATCATAATTATGTGCTAAATCATACACAAAGTAAATTGGAAGTTTGGGAAATAAGGGATGTGATTGAAGGCACGACTAGTTAGGCAATGTTGCATGTAAGAGACATATGTTAAGGCCACAAATGTGGAAGAAGGTTACTGTGGACCTTAGTTATATCTTCAGAAATATGTATAAGGAAGAGCATACCAGGTACCTCCTTTGATGATTGCTTAATATTAATCTTTGCACAGATGAGGCTTTTATGACCCACCAAATATACAGAGATTTAAATTACATACAATGTGTTATATTTGGAAAGTTGGTAATATAATGATTTTCTGTATAAAAATAGTTTTAAAAATACTGATTTGTTTTAATCTGTTGAAGAAAGCATACTCTACTTTTAAGAATAAATAGATAGTTTCCATGTACTTAAAATATTTGTTTTACCATATCACCATAAATTTTGGATTCAGTCTCATGAATATTTTATAAAAATCATGTATATTTTGAAGTACATATTTCTTAAACCTAGAGTGAATTGTGTTCCTGAAAAGGGCACTGTAATAAAAATGATGTGGGTCTAGCAAGATTGTTCCACGGGTGGGGGAGGGGGGTGGGGGGGTAAATGCTATAATGAAGGGCTGCATCCCCAATCATGGGCTTTCATTCACTCAATAATTTATCCATTTAGTTATTGAATAGTCTGCTTCTGTGCCAGTGCTGTGCTAAGTACTAAATATGCAGTGATGAATGAAACAGATCTTGCTTTTAACCATATGGAGCTTAGTCTAGTGGGGGAAGCATACAATAAACAAGCAAACAAATAAAAATAGAATTTTTAATTGCTAGGTGCTATTTAAATAAAAGGAGGTGAGAGAAACAATAACAATGGAGGCCAGGGAATCTAAGAAGCTAGTCTGCCTCAGAGAAGGTTTAGAAGGAGGTGATGATTAAAAGTAGCCGATGGGCTTGTGAAAAGCCTGTGAAAGAACATTCCAGCCAGAAGGGCCAAGGTGTGCATATTCAAGGAATGGAAAAGCCACTGTGGCTCAGGCACAAAAATAGGCAGCAGCAGCTAAGATTCTTGGGCTCTTGTAGGCCACTAGGACTTTATTCTAAGTGCAACAAATGACATTGTTGGGTTTGAAGAGGACAGGTAACATAATCTGATTTACATTTTCCAAAGATTACTCTTGTTTATTTGTAGAGAAAGAATTTGAGGGGGATGAGAGAGAGCAAGCATAAATTCAGTACTTCTTTGCATATTAAATAAAGATGCTATGCCTTTATTTTAAATGGCATGATGCTTTCAAAAGTATATTCGTTAATGAATTGGGCAATAGAGTGATCTTTGTAATGTAAAGTCTATGAAAGCAAGGACTTTATTTGTCTTATCTAAGTGGTATTTAGCTTAGTACAGGGACTGAGTAATTGGTCAAAAATATTTATTAATTCAATTAATAAATTCATTAATAAATAATTTAAATTTAATATTATTATTATCAGTAATTTCTAAAAAAAAAAAAAAAAAAGACTATCTCTTGGAAAAGAATGGTGGTGCCTGAACGTAGCAAAATAAAAAACAGTTCTATGTATGAGGCTGGGATGTAGTTAATATTTATCTACATAAAGGACAATGCTTTTCTGCATGGATAGTTTTTTCTTTAAGATATGTGTTTACTAATTTTTCCACATATATAGTTTCTGAAATCAAAGAGATGCTGTAATTGACATTGTAAGTTTTACAATATATATTTTAATTGATAAAGAAACAAGTACAAGAATCTAACACACTATCTATATATGATCCACTTTCTGACACAAATGATAATTAAGCAACTAATGGTAAATGTTTAGTGTAGGCTCGCATATAGCACTGATCATTTCTTAATGGTTCTCAAACTATGGAAATACACTTATAACCAATAGAAAAGAGCAGATCAAAAACAGTTCTAGCATCTCCAAAAACCTCGGTAGCTAACACAACAGGAGGAGGAAACTATCACTGAATGTAAGAGCCACAAAAAAGCTCCACTTTAAGAGTAAGCAATAAAAACATTTCAAGACCACATTTCAAGACCTATCTATCTCATATGGCAGCTGATAGAACCAGTTAGCATGTTTCCTGGCAAATCATTTATCAATGTCATTGTTGCCACCTCTCAAAAATAGGATTCCACAGCTTAATGGATCTATGCTCCAAGTGGAAATGTGTAATTTGAAAGCATAGCAAGTGGGGTAATGTTTACAGCCTCACTGATCTGTGGATCTGTGGTTATGTCTGTTACACAACATTGTGTAGTGTTCTAATCTCTTAGCTCTGATTTGCCTCTGTCCTTTCTTTTTTTTTTTTTTTTCCTTTTTTGTCTTTTTTCATGTCCGGCAACAGATCGCAACCCTCAGTGTCGTGCCCGTACCGCACCGGGACCGGCAATGGGATCGCAACCCTCGGTGTTGCTCCCACACCTCGCTCAGCCAGTGAGTGGGAACTGGTCTGTATGTGGGATCCAAACCCTTGGCAGGAGCGCCACCGTGCTCACAAGCGGTGCACTGTAGCAGTGCGCCACCGGGCCGGCCCTGCCTCTGTCCTTTCAAATGATGTTTAATAGTGAAAAGACTTTTAAAGTTTTCATTGTTTAGATGTTTATAATGAATGCAGCACTCATTTTAGAGTATTTCTTACTCTAAATATGGCTCTACCCATAACACAATGCTTTGGTATATATTCCTGGAAGGGCAACATCTT
Organism: Galeopterus variegatus; assembly: GCF_000696425.1. Classification (NCBI taxonomy): domain Eukaryota; kingdom Metazoa; phylum Chordata; class Mammalia; order Dermoptera; family Cynocephalidae; genus Galeopterus; species Galeopterus variegatus. The sequence continues at coordinate 17,069 of NW_007737443.1, read as the reverse complement.
CAGGCTTACATCACATCTGCTGTCTTATTTCCTGGGAAGTTTTCTGGAATCATAATATACTGATAATGACTTGTGCCTTGTGGCTACTCATAGATTTAGTTTCCTGATTCCCATACTGCCTTACCTTGAGCAACTTTCCATACAATGCACAGGTAAGAAGGTATTTGAAAAAAATTCTCTTCAGAAATACATTTGCATATATCAAATTAACCACTTTTTTAGTTTTTTATATTTAAGGATCCTTTCATATAATTTATTTCTGCAGATATGATTGAAATGACTTTTGGGGGATATGAATACACAATTAAGATGCAGCTGCATTTGAATTTTAATCATATAGACATGATTTATTTGGTTGTATGATAGCATGTATAATTTGAATGTTGGAGGCTAAATGGCACAAAAATTATGGTTGGAGGAGTTTACATTGTTGAAATATACTTATTAGAAAAGTGTTTAAGTAAAACTGTGTGTACTATTTACTTTCTAAAATGCACAGAATGATCTTGGTTACAGCCAGGAATCCAGCTATCTGTAACACTTCTCACTGTGTAACGGAGACATAAAAAGTATTACTCAAAGCACCGTGAATGCAATGAGAAGCCCGAAGGGACTTCACCTCAGCAACTCCTGTGTTAGAAGGAGAAAACTGGGTACAGCCCTGATTCAAAGTTAGCTACTGTTTTATATTGTAAAGACAAGGAAGTTTCACAAGAAAAATCTGTTGATTCAATCATTTCAAAAGGACACAAAGACATGGGCAGTGTGACAAAAGTTATCTACGGCTAAGGAGAGCTTAAACAATGGAAACTAGTAACAGCGGTAAAATTAACAACATGACATTCCAAAGTACAATTTGTGAAAAGCTAAGTTGGTCAAACTGCTGTCATTATCTAAAATATAACCTCTCCTTAGATGATTTAAGCAAAGTTACATTCTTATGATTAAATCTAAATATAATTGTCTCTAAAGTTTCCACCTACAGACAGCTTGCCCCTAGCAAACATTTTTTCACATCTTTCCCTTCAGCAATTCTTAAAATCTCTTAATGGAATCAGTATGAAAACCACCTGTTAGCTCTAAAATCATTAAAGTATACAATCCTATACCTAAGCAGTGATTAGAGTTGATTAGATGGGCTGTTGCCACATTATCTGTAGACTGTTGTCTCTTAACCAAGGACTGTTGCCCCATACATGATTTACTTAAAAACCCTATTCTAAAAATCAAATACGAATCAACACATATTTAAGTAGAATTGATTAAATGGTCTGTTGTCATGCTAACTGCGGGCTTTGGCCCCCTGACCGGAGACTGTTGCTTCATGCATACATTCACCTAAAAACCCTATTCTAAAAATAAAATGAGAATCAAGATTTCTAATCCTCTACAGCTATCCAAATGTCAACTCAGCAGAAAGTCAGGTAAAATTTACTCAAAAGCTAGATGTGTATTTAAAAATTATATAAAATAATCAACAAAGCAATAACAAAGATCCAGGAATTGTAGGAGGATGACAGACTACAGAAACTTAGGACATGCTTCTCCCACAGAAGAAGACCAGAACAGGCTCATCGCTACCAGTACTGCACTCACCAGTGACACTGTCAGGACCAGGACCACCACCCACCTTCCCACTGTGTTTCACCCCATCCCATGCTGCTATTGCCTACAGTGTGGTCCAGTTGCTGTTGTTGCCAGTAGCCATTCAAACTATCACTACAGCTACAACCAAGAGAGCTATGCACAGGATCCCTGTCCACACTGTTGCACCAGTCAGCCCAGCCATGCACAGGACCCCTGCTGCAGTGGCCTTCAGTACAGTGGCCTTTGCTAGTGACTGTTTACTCCACTACACCAGCCAGGCCAGCAACATGTTGGACCCCCGTCCAAACAGCCTCAACAAACAGCTCAGCTTCTTGCAGGTCCCCCTGCTGTAGTTGCATGCAGTGTGGCTGCTGCTACCATAGCCATTGCACCAGCTAGATTAATTGGGTATGGAACCCTCACCTGACCACCTCATCACCCAGGTCACCTCATCAGCTAGACCAGCAGCAGGCATGACATCAAGTTAATGCTGAAGTAGTAGCCAGACTAGCTGGGTACAGGACCACGCCTACTATTGTCTGCACCATTTTTTCTGCCACTGCCACTGTTGGCAGTCACACATACCAATACCACTGCTGCTGTACCACTCAGACTGGCCGTGGGCAGGACCCACCACTGCCACCATGCACTGACACAAGAAGGGCCACAAACACACACACCAGAAAGAGGTAAGCCAGCACAGACCCACACCCCAGTGACACAATTCACAGTGGGAATTTTACCCTGCGTGTGGTGAGCACGACTGCCTTCATCCAGGGAGAGTCACACATAGATAACCTGGAGAATACAGAAACCTAGGAGAGCCAAATACTGTACAGAAGAAAATTCCCAGCTACCACCAACCCAGCCCCTAACCAAGGGAAGCAAGAACCCAGGAGAAACCTTGGCCTATAGAAACAGGGAAAAAGAAATCTTGCCCAGGGTTATTTATTCAAACTGCCGAAATCCAGTATACCCCAGTGCACCCATCAGGGTCACAGGACACTAGCCAGGGAGCCAACAAGTCCACCTATGTTCACTCATCCCAGCTAAAGAGTGACAAGGAACACAGGCACTTTGCCTCAAATCTCGAGAACTAGCCCATATCATCAATGTCCCAAGTAACCTCAACAAGAAATCACTAAATGCCAAAATGACTACACCACAGAGGCACTCACACATAACTCTGATACTGAATGTGGCAGAAGTACCCACACAGAGACTACACTCCTGAGTCTGCCAAGAACCAATACTAATACACCCTACTCAACAATCAATATAAAACACATCTACAGGAGGAAATCTCTCTCCTCAAAGCCCACGTCAGAGTAATAGAAGAAGCAACTGCTCAACTGGACGACTAAAAATCCACACAGAGAGACTAGAAATATGAAAAAACAAGGAAATAGGACACCACCAAAGGAATACAATATTTCTCAAGTACTAGACCCCGTAGACTAGGAAACCCTTGAAACCCCTTAAGATCAGGAACAAGAGAGCGAGAGAAGGTGCCAGGGTCTTTTTAAGCAATGAGTTCTCACGGGAACTAATAGAGCGAGAACTCACTCATTAATCCCACCTCCCCCAGGGAGAGCATTAATCCATTCATGAGGGATCCGCCCCCATGACTCAATCAGTTTCCAACACTGCCACATTGGAGATCAAATTTCCACATGAGTTTTGGAGGGGACAACACATTCAAGCTCCATCAGAGGCCTACACCAGGAATCCCCCATTAAATAATACCAACCATGAACACACTAGAAAGAATAAATCCCACTGATGAAAGACATAGGCAAATGAGAAAGAGGAAAAAAAAAAACTACACCATTCCACTTTAAAAATCCAACAGTCTGTGAAGTCATAGAACGGCAGGGGAAAAAAGGAGCAAAAGACACTTAAAACAACCACATAAAAGCAATTATATGACAGAAATCAGACAATATATTTCAATAGCAATGCTAAAAGTTAATGGATTGAACTTCCCACTCAAAAGACATCAACTGGCTAGATGGATTAAAAAACTACCCCCAACTATATGCTCCCTACAAAAAACTCACCTCACCTGTAAAGACTCTCACAGACTAAAATTGAAAGGATGGAAAATGATATACCACACAAATAGAAACCAAAAATGAGCAGGAGTAGCTATTCTTATATCAGATAAAATAAACTTCAAGCCAAAAAATATAAAGAGACAAAGAAGGCCATTATATAATGATAAAGGGATCTATCCACCAAGAAGAGATAACCATCACAAATGTATACACTCCCAACATTGGTGTACCCATATTTATAAAGCAAACATTACTACATCTAAAGAGAGAGACATACCTCAATACTGTAATATTTGGGGAACTGAACATCACCCTCTCAACATTGGACAGATCATCTAGGCAGCAAATCAGTAGGGAAATGCAGGATTTAAACTACATTCTAGACCAATTGGACTTGGTGGATATATATGGAACATTTCACCCAACAACCAGAGAATATACATTCTTCTCCTTAGTACATGGAACATTCCCCAAGATAGGTCACATATTACATCACAAATCAAGTATCAACAAATTTTTTAAAAAATTGAAATCATTTCATGCATCTTCTCAGACCACAATGGATTAAAACTAGAAATTAACAACAAATGAAACTTTGGAAATCACACAAATACTTGGAAATTAAACAACATGCTTCCGAATGACATATGGATTAAAGAAGAAGTCAAACAGGAAATCAAAAAATTTCACAAAAGTAATGATAATAACAATACATCATACCGAAACCTATAGGATACTGCAAAAGCAGCACTAAGAGGAAAGTTTATTGCAAAAAATGATTGCATCAAGAGAATAGAAACATTTCAGATAAACCACATAACTTTGCACCTCAAGGAACTAGAAAAACAAGAATAATCCAACCCAAATTTAGAAGGCAGAAGGAAATAATTAAAATCAGAGCAAAACTAAATGAAATAGAGACCAAATATATGATACAAAAGATCAACAAAACAAAAAGTTGATTTTTCAAGAAAATAAGCAAAATAGACAAAGCACTAGCCAGACTTACAAAAAAGAAGGAAGAAGACCCAAATAACAAAAATCAGAAACAAAAAAGGGGATATCACAACTCATACTGCAGAAATACAAAGAATCATTAGAGATTACTATGAACAACTATATGCCAACGAATTTGAAAATCTGGAGGAAATGGATAAATTTCTAGACATATACAAACTATCAAGATTAAACTAAGAAGACATAGAAAAACTGAACAGACCAATAATGAGCAATGAGATTGAAGCAGTAATCAGAAATCTTCCAAAAAAGAAAAGCCCAAGACCAGATGGCTTCACTGCTGAATTCTACAAAACCTTTAAAGAAAAATTAATCCCACTTCTTTCCAAACTATTCCAAAAAATTGAAACAAAAAGCATTCTCCAAAAATCATTCTATGAAGCCAGCATCACCCTGGTACCCAAACCAGAAAAAGATGCAACAAAAAAATAAAACTACAGGCCAACATCCTTGATGAATTTAGACACTACAATCGTCAACAAAATACTAGCAAATAGAATGCAGCGACATATCAAAAAGATTATGCATCAGGATCAACTTGGATTCATCCCCGGAATGCAAGGATGTCTCAATATACACAAGTAAATGAATGTGATTTGCCACATCAATAAAGCCAAGAAGAAAAATCATATGAGCATCTCAATAGATGCAGAAAAAGCATTTGAGAAAATTCAACAGTCCTTCGTGATAGAGACTGTCAACAAATTAGGTGTAAAAGGAAGGTATCACAACATAATAAAAAACATATACAATAAACCCACTGCTAATATCATTCTGAATCATATCTTTCAGCTTTCCCCTTAAGATCAGGAACAAGAGAGGGATGCCCACTCTCTCCACTCCTATTTAACATAGTATTGGAAGTACTTGCCAGAGCAATTAGACAAGAGAAAGAAATAAAGGGCATCCAAACAGGTAAAGAGGAAATCAAACTGTCCCTGTTCACAGATGATATAATTCTCAAGAGACAGAATACTCAAGAGACTCTACCATAAACTCTTAGAGCTGATAAATTAATTCAGTAAGGTTGCAAGATACAATATCAAAATACAAAAGGCAGTAGTGTTTTTATACTCCAACAACAAACTAAAAGAAAAAGAGATTGAGAAAGCAAGCCCATTTACAATAGTCTCCAAAAAAATAAAACACCTGGGAATAAATCTTGCAATAGTCACCAAAAAAATAAAACACCTAGGAATAAATATAACCAAAGAGGTGAAAGATCTCTACAAAGAGAACTGCAAATCACTTCTGAAAGAAATTAAAGAAGACACTAAAAGATGGAAAGACATTCCTTGTTCATGGATTGGAAGAATCAATGCAGTAAAAATATCCATACTACCCAAAGCCATCAATAGACTCAATGCAATCCCCATAAAAATACCAATGACATTCTTCACAGAAATAGAAAAAGCAATCCTAACATTCATACAGAGCAACAAAAGACCCCGAATGGCCAAAGCAATCCTGACTAAAAATATAAAGCTGGAGGCATTACCCTTCCTGACTTCAAACTATATTCCATATCTGTAGTAACAAAAACAGCATGGTACTGGCATAAAAACAAAAACAAAAACAAAAAAAAACCAGACACCTGGACTGATAGAACAGAATAGAGAACCCAGAAATCAACCCATGTTTTTACAGCCAACTGATCTTTGACAAGGGCACCAAGAACATACTTAAGGGGAAAGACTACCTCTTCAATAAATGGTGCTAGGAAAACTGGATATCCATTTGTAAAAGAATGAAACTTGATCTGTACCTCTCACCATGTGCCCAAATCAACTCAAAATGGATTAGACACTTAAATATAAGGCCTGAAACTTTAAAACTCTTAGAAGAAAACATAGGGGAAATGCTTCAGGATTTATGCCTGGGAAAAGACTTTATGAATAACAACCCAAAAGCACAGGCAACAAAAGAAAAAATAAACAAATGGGATTATATCAAACTATAAAGTTTCTACACAGCAATGGAAACAATCAACAGCATGAAAAGACACCATACAGAATGGGAGAAAATATTTGCAAACTCAACAAACTATAGGCCAATAACTTTGATGAAACATAGATGTAAAAATTCTGAACAGCATATTAGCAATCATAATACAGCAACACGTCTAAAAGTTATACACCATAATCAGGTGAGATTCATCCTTGAGATGATAAGATGGTTCAACATATGCAAGTCAATAAATCTAATACATGACATCAACAAAAGCAAGTACAAAAACCGTACGATTATCTCAATAGATGCAAAAAAAAGCTTTACAAAGTTCAACATTGCTTTATGATAAAGACTCTCAGAAAATTAGGCATAGAAGGAAGATATCTCAGCATAACAAAAGCCATTTATGACAAATCAATCTCCAGTATCATCCTGAATGGGGAAAAGCTGAAAAGTTTTCCTTTAAGGACAGGATCAAGACAAGGATGCCCACTATCAGCACTCCTTTTTAATGCAGGATTAGAAGTACAAGCCAGAGCAATCAGGCAAGAGAAAGAAATAAAGGGCATGCTGGTTGGAAAAGATGAAATTGAACTGTCCCTGTTTGCAGATGACATGATCCTATATAGAGAAAAAACTAAAGACACCACCAAAAAACTCTTAGAGCTGATAAATCTTTTCAGAAAAGTTGCAGGATATAAAATCAACACTCAAAAATCAGTAGCCTTTTAACATCCCAATAATGAACAAGCAGAACGAGAAATCAAGAAAAGAAGCTGTTTTAAAACAGTCTCAGAAAAAAAAAATGAAATACCTAGGAATCAATTTAACCAAGAAGACAAAAGATCTCTACAATGAGAACTACAAATCACTGCTGAAAGAATAATTAAAGAGGACACAAAAAGATGGAAAAACATTCCATGCTCTTGGATTGGAAGAATTAACACTGTGCAATCTACACATTCAGTACAATCCTTGTCAAAATATCAATGACATTATTCACAGAAATAGAAAAAAAAAATGCTACAATTCATATCAAACAAGAAAAGACCCACAATACCCAATATAATCCTGAGCAAATTAATAAATGTATAAATAAAGTGGGAGGCATAACTCTCCCTGACTTCAAACTATACTGTGAAGCTACAGCAAACAAAACAGCATGGTACTGCTATGAAAACAGACACTCACATCATTGGAAGAGAATAAAGAACCCAGAAATCAACCCACATACTTACAACCAACTGATCTTTGACAAAAGCAACAAGAACATACACTGGGCAAAAGACTGCCTCTTCAATAAATGGTGCTGGGAAAATTGGAAATCCATATGTAGAAAAATGAAACTTGACCCATACCTCTTACCATATACTCATAGCAACTCAAAGTAGATTAAAGATTTAAATATAAGACCTGAAATTATAAAACTCCAAAATGAAAACATAGGGGAAACCTTTCAGGATATAGGACTGGTCAAATACTTTATGAATATGGCCCCAAAATCACAGACAACAAAAGAAAAAATAAACAAGTGGGATTATATCAAAGAAAAAAAAAACTTCTGCACAGCAAAAGAAACAATCAACAGAGTGAAAATACAACGTACAGAATGGGAGAAAATATTTTCAAACTATGCATCCGACAAAGGATTAATATTGAGAATATACAGAGAACTAAAACAACTCATCAGTAGGAAAACAAGTAACCAAATTAAGAAATGGGCAAAGGAGCTGAATAGACATTTCTCAAGGGAAGATATACAAATGGCCAACAGACACATGAAAAAATGCTCAACATCACTCAGCATTAGGGAAATATAAATCAAACCACCTTGAGATATCATCTCACGCCAGTTAGACTGGCTATTATCAAAAAGACAGAGAACAACAAATGCTGGCAAGGATGTGGAGAAAGGCGAACCCTTCTATACTGTTAGTGGGACTGTAAATTAGTGCAGCTATTGTGGAAAACAGTAAGAAGTTTCCTCAAACAACACAGATAGAACTGCCATATGACCCAGAAATCTCATTGCTGGGTATATAACCAGAGGAATGGAAATGATCATGTTGAAGGAATACCTGCAGTCCCATGTTTATTGCAGCTCTATTTACAATAGCCAAGAATTGGAAACAACCTAAATGTCCATTGACAGGTGACTGGATAAGGAAAATGTAGTATATATGCTCAAAGGAATACTACTGTGCCATAAAAAAGAATGAAAATCTTCCATTCACAGTAACATGGATGAACTTAGAGAAAATTATTTTAAGTAAAATAAGTCAGGTACAGAAAGAGAAATACTGCATGTCCTCATTGATATGTGGGAGCTAAAATAAAGAAAAAATAGAAAAGAAAGAAAGGAAGGAAGGAAGAAAAAAAGAAAGTCACAATAATACATTAAACTTTCAAAAAAAAAAGAGAATAGAACTGTGATTATTAAAGGGGGGATGGAAGGGGTTGGTGAGGAGAAACAAGTTAAGGGTCACAATACTGATTGTGTTTTGTAAATATGAGTATACTAATTATCGTGATTTGATCACCACGTATTGTACATATGTATAGATATTTGATTCTGTACCCCACAAAAATATAATCAATAAAAAAATAATTTCCAGTAACATTAAATATGTTACCTTTAATTAAACACACTATTACTGATAATCCTATATATTTTTGTGTTGATAAAAAAATAACAATAATAAACATTACCATCATTAAAAAAAAAAAAAACTAGATCTGAGTAGTTTAAATAAATCTACATGTAAACATTAAAAAGAAAAGAAAAGAAAAGAAAAAAGATCCAAAGGGCAACTATTTTGTTTGTTTGTTTGTTTTTAACTGGCCAAGGATCCTAACTGTCCAGCATAGCTTTTTTAGAGTTGGGAATAAAAGAAGAATTATTAGTGTAGAATCTACATATGGATGGAGCAGCAGTGGATCAGAAACCAAAATGATTAGGTAAATAAATGGATAAATTCACAAAGCAAACAATGTGATTGAGATTCCCAAAATGTAGCTTAATACCTTACAGAAAGCCATGCAGAAGGAAAGCCAACCAGCCCACTGATTCAATTCAGTCTTGAGCATAAAGTTGTTATGGAGTTATTTGGAAAAACAACTGGGCATGTAGTTGATTTAGATGATCCAGTTAATAATGATGAGTTAAAGTATGAGTTTCATAGCAGAGCTATCTGTAAAACTGACAAAGACTGAAGGTGAGAATTAAAGAATAGTAGCATATATATGGTAAAATATCAAGAATCAAAATTAAAAATGGACTATACTCCTTTACATTGGACCTTAGAACAAAGATTGAGCTACAAAAAATTTATTGCTGGAAAGGAGGTTATTTACAAAGCCTAGTAATCACTTTCATGAATCTCCACATTCTTTATGGTAAGATACTTTTAAGCCTCTCCATCCCTATAGGTCAATGCTGCTCGAAGTTCAATATGGGAAACATGCCAAATCTCTTGATTTGAAATTTCTTGGCACAGGCCCAGGAATCTCCATTTCAAAAAATCACCTCATAAGTCTGATATGTATTAATGTTTAAAGAACAGCTGTTTTATGTCACTTTATTATAATTCATTTAGATTTTGGTAAAGATGAGTATTTGTCAAGAAGGTTTGAGTAGAGGCATGAAATAATTAGACTTATGGCTAATACATTAAAAATAGTCTGGGGGCATGAGGGTGGAAACAAAGAGACCAATGTGGAAGCCCCTGTGGTAATCAAACTGAGAATTGGTGGACTGGACAAAAAAGTAACAGTAGTGAGATTGTCATGCTCTGCTTACTTACCAACTGGTCAACCAATTCAATTTACCAAGAGAAATTTGCCCAAAGGTACTAGTCAATGACATTCTGGTTACATATTACAAATCATTATGAACAACAATGTTAAAAGTAATATATTTGCTCATGCAACTGAGATTCCAAGAAGTAAATTTTTCAGGAATAAAACCACGCTGTCAAGTGTATCAGTCTATTGCTTACTTATTTTATATCTGTTTACTTCTGTCTCATAGCTGTACTTCTCTTTTTGTTGACACACGTCTTTCCTACTTAATACCACCAGCTTTCTCAGTGTGGTGGTGGGGGTTGGGAGATGACATGTCTGCAGATGGGTCTAGTATTATATTATTCTAGCCTGGAAACCTAGAAAAGAGAAAACAGTCTTCTTTCCCTGTGATCATATATAAAATTTGAGGAAAGAATTTTGATTGTCCTTGGCACCTTTTTTTAGGAGAATCATTGAGACCAAGGAGCTAGGGTATTACAAATTGTCAGGCCTGGGTGGGGTAGATGGTCATCCTCATGACCAGGAGATTGGGTTCTATTTTGTCAGCACCATTAAAATAACAGAGGGAATAAGGGCTAGCTCCTCAAAAGAATGAGACTGAGGTTATCTGAAAAAGTGGAAGTAATGAGGTGAAGACAGATAAAAACTATGAGATATACTTTGCTTTGAGACTGAGAATTATGCTTGCATATGAGCAAAATTATCCTTCAGCTTCATTTGTAAAAGATATTTCTTACTTTACAAAATTGTCATACCTCTAATGAAAACTTGATTATTATTTTTAATGGAAGACATAATTCACAACGACTACAATACTACATCCAAAAATAATACCGTTAATTAAGAAAATTATAAAAATTACTGTGGTCTGGAAAATGATCATTGAATAGCATTTGGGTGCTTAATTAACACTTACATTATGTTACTTTTTATTCCACAATAATTGATCCATGATCCATTAGCAATTCTATTGGTGCGGATAAAGAAACTAATTACTTTAAATTTTCATGACTATAAAGGAATAAAATGCATTATGGTTATCACTGGAATTGCTTTTCCTTACAGTAATGAAGGTAATATGACACTTAAATTTCCTTAAAATAAAAGGAAGTGATTATTAGAAATGACAAACTGACAATCTGTTTAGCAATCTACTTATAATAAAAGAGCAAGGCTTTTTAAGAGAAAACATGTTGATCACAACTCTTCTTCAGATTAAATATGCAAATATTAAGAATGCATTAAATATAGCATAAATTATGTTTTGAACATCAGACTCTTAGATATTTATGAAAGCCTAGTTACTGATTTCAATCAGGATAGGAGAAAATATTGAATTCACAGTAAAAAGATTTTGTTTCTAGTTTTAGCTCTGCTGCCGTAATAGGCAGAATTCTTAAAATGGCCTCCCAGAGATGTTTTGCCCTAATCTCTGAAACACCTGGATATAATGTCACTCCTACAATTGTTATATCTCTCACAGTTAACCTTGAGATGTGAAAAATATCCTTGATTGTCTAGGTGGTCCCAAGGTAATCACATGAGTCCTTATAAACAGAGAGCATTCTCTGGCAGAAGAGGAGGTCACAAATACTGAAAGCATGAGAAGGACTTGACATGCCATTGCTGCTTGAAGATGAAGACCATGTTAGAAGGAATATGTACAGTCTCTGAGAGCAGAGAGCCGGCCCCAGCTGGTAGCCAGCAAGGAAACAAGGACCTCAGGTCTACAGTCACAGGAAATGAATTCTAGCAACAATCTGAATGAAGTTGGCAATATACTTTTCTCCTGAGATTTCAGATGAGAGCCCAGACCTTCTGATGTATTAATTCTAGTCTTGTAAGGCCCTAAGCAAAAAACTCAGTTGAGCCCACTTAGACTTGTGACCTACATACACTATGAGATAATAAATGGGTGATGTTTTAAGTTTTTAATCTGTTACAGCAGGAGTAGAGAATTAATACAGCTACTAATAGGTTAAGTTAGTTAAGTTCTGTGGATCTCTTTTTGTACTTCTGCCAAATAAAATACTTGGACTACATTAGTATCAGCTAATCTGGGGTACCATGGATCACTCTGTTCTGGGAAATATTAATTTGATGACTCGGACTTGAAAGTATATGGGTTTCGAGTGGTCAACTATATTTAACGAAGACTCTGTATTTTAAAAAAAAAAGAACACGGAATTTTATTTATTTATTTATTTTTTAGGTAAATTATTGTACATGCACAAGGCTACAACATTGATTTTCTTTTTTTTTATTTTTTTTATTTTTATTTTGTCAATATACAATGTAGTTGATTATTGTGTCC
>NW_007737443.1:0-928 GCF_000696425.1 Galeopterus variegatus | reverse complement strand
CCATAATTACCTCATGACCTACTCTTTATCTATCTATATGCATTATCTCAACCCACAAGGCAAGATTATTGGTGATTGTGATGTTACTGTTACTAGGAAGTGTACCCATTCCTATTATAATCAGAAATGAGACCATTTTTCTCATTCAATGAATGTGTAGTGCAACTCCACGATCCTCTTTCAAGTGTCTGCTTTCTAGGTATACTCCTGGATACTTTCTCTGTCTGGGTTCCCCTGAAAGTTGAGCATGAAACAGCAGCTTGTTGAAAATACTTTATTTAGAAGTTAGGCCCTATGCCCAAGTGAGGTATAAAGGCAGTAACACAGAGAAAGAGGGAAATCTAATAAAAAAGTGCATTATTAAATTGGCCACTGCTACCCATTACTGGTGCTCAATACCCTAGGACTTTTAAAAAGAGCCTTATGCAATTATTCTCAGAACTCTCTACCAGGGAAACAAAAATAAGAAGTATTCATCCTTTTGCTCCCCTCCTGCATTTGTCAAAAGTAGTGTTTTCACAGGAAACATTAATTCCCTGACTTCAGGATTGCTTGTGCCTGAGGAAGAAATGTTTCCTCAGACATTCCATGGCTCAAATGTGGTCAACAGAACTATGCATGTTGGACTGCACCCGTGGGAATCTGGCAAAATCAGCAGAACTGGCTGGCATATGGGGGAACAGCCCAAGAATCTGAAGCAGCATGAGAGAAGTGACAGGTACAATTCATCTTATTCTCTTTATTCTCTCCTCCTTTTTCCCCAACGGAGGACATAATAGAGACACCAATAACAACTCTTCCTTTTAAATGTTATTTTCTTTCTTTTTCTTTATTTCATGTGGTTATAACTTTCATTGCTTTTCTTTTTATGACTTTTACTTAAAGAAAAACAGCAATATTTGCCATGAATTTTTGAAATCAATGGGTG
>NW_007737442.1:44135-53033 GCF_000696425.1 Galeopterus variegatus | reverse complement strand
CATTAACTGCCAGGCAAAGAGGTGGTAGTGCTGATCCAGCCTGAATATTTATGAGCAGCTTCCCTGGGGCGTGTGCCTGTACTATTCCTGCCTCTTCTCTAGGCTGTCACTGCACGGTGAAGCTCGCCTGCAAAGCCCTTGTATTGCTTCACTTTTCCAGCTGGATAAGTGATTGCTCAGTGAAGATCTGTCTCCCCCACTGTGCTGTGAACTCCATGAGGACAGGGGCTCCAGTTTTACTTACCATTGTGTTCCCAGCACCTTACTGTCACCTGGCACATGACAGGCACTCGGTATGTATTAGCTGATTAAATGCCTGAAAGCTACTACCAGCCCTTTTTTGACATTGAGCGGTTCTCCTTAGGGGTTCTCTATAAACTGCCAACTGTTTGTGTGAATGAGCCCCCCGAAGAGTGAAATGGTAGCCAAGGGGAGGTGGGAGGGAAGCCAGTATTTGCTGAGTGCTAACATGTGCCAGATACTGAGCAAAGGAGTGAACTGTTTCATCTTTACAACAATTGTGCTGAGATTCGTTATCCTCATTCTGGAGATGTATATTCCTTATATGCATATGAGGAAACTGAGTTCAAATTAAATAACTTACCCAATGTCAGACAACTACTAAGTGACTGGACTTGAACCCAAATAGGTCTACCTGACACCACCACGCCACCTGTTGTCCAGTCAAGTGGCTTAAGAACCAAAGGCTCTTATGTCCTCCACCCCCTAAAAAGCTACTAGGAAACCACAAAAGCACACTATTGGCTTTATAGGATCATCATGCTTTCTCGCCATTTAAAAACCACAAGGCACCTGCATACTATAAATGCACCTTCCCACGGTGCAAGTGGTTTAATTGTGGTAATTAAGGCCAGGGGAGGGTCTCTTCTGGGTGAGAAATGAAAAACAGCTTGAAGAGGAAAGAAGCATTGTCCCACGAAGCACAAAAGTAACATTAGCCAGTTTAGTTCATGTCTGATGCTCATTATTTGGAGCAGGGGGCGTTGAAGTGTTTTGCTGAGAAAAGAGACCTGTTATTACTAAGACCAGGGATGTGCACAAGTATTCATCTCCGACTTTTCTTTCCAGATCATTGGGTAAAATTCTTATGATTTACTTGGAGCTTTTCCATTTTTTATTACACTTTATTTTACTTTTTGCTTTTAAGTTAAATTAGACTTCATTCAACTCCATTTTAAGTATAAACTACCCCCTGGGGCAGAATAAAGGATTCCGTTTTCCTGAGTAAATCCAGTGCTTCGTGACTGGTGTCACTCCTCCAATGCCTATTTCCTGATCAAATAATTAGTTGTTTCAGCTGAGCCCTTGCTGGTCCCTAATATTCACAAGAGTGGATCCACATGGGTTCATCTCTTTAGTTAAAATTACACAGGAGCAAGAAAATGCAAGAGGAAATCAGACACCCGGCTGGTAGATAAATAATGATTGAGCCGGGAGGAATTTAGGAGACCACAGATTCAATGAAATAATGTCAGTGTTCAGCCTTGCCTGGGACACAACGCATGCTCAATAAATGGGAATTAATATTTACCCCATTAACAATTATCGTGGAGACAATAGCACACAGAGACTCAGAATCTGAAATCGGACTGTCATTTACTGAAGATACATTGAAGGAAGGAGAGAAGGTATTACGAAGTGGCCAGGATCTGGGCACCCATCACACTCCTGGGCCGTAACCCATCAGCACCTCACACACAAGTTCAACCTCAGACCCTCGCACTCCAGGAGCTGCCTTATGGAGAAGGGACCTCGGGAGATGCAGGTGAGACCAGACCTCACCATGACCAGCAGCAGAGGCAGGGGTCAAGCCCACAGCTGTTAAGTTTGCAAACTTCAAAATTGCTACTTAAAAGGGTGATGATAATAGTCGTTTGAAAGAGGTCAGAGTATTTGGCAGAACAGTTAGATCTATGAAGACACCACAGTATTCACTCAAGGGGGTAAACCATTAAATGTCTCCGGCAGCTGGAACTTTACTTTCTAACTATTAGCAAGTCGTGCTGTCTTTTCGTGGTGAGCTGATTTCTCTGTCTGTTACCTTCTTCTGGTTTTCGCCTCTGACAATTTTGAATACACGCTGGGCCGAGATACCAACGGCTGGGCCTTCTCTGCGATGCCGGGTCACACAGAAACCTAGAAGTGCAAGGTGAGGACACGAGGTTGTTGTAGCTCGGGGGGGCTGGCACTGGGGGAGCCTTCAGTGGCTCTTGGCAGACTTCAGGGGTCCAGCCAGGAGGAGTCAAAGGGCGTGGGTGTATTAGCCAGTTCAGGCTACTGTCACAAACTATGAGTAACAGAGACTTATTTCTCACAGTTCTGAAAGTCCCAGGTCAGGGTGCCAGCATGGCCGGGTTCTAGGTTGCAGACGGGCCCTCTTCTTGCCATGTCCTCACATGGTGGCAGTCAGAGAGAAGCAAGCCCTCTCCGGGCCCTTGCAAAAGCACGATCCCATTCATGAGGGCTCTGCCTTTGTAACCTCATCTAATCCTAATCATATTTTTTTTCCTTTTTTTTTTCTTTCGTGACCAGCAACGGGATCGCAACCCTCGGTGTTGCGCCCGCACCTCGCTCAGCCTTTTTTTTTTCTTTCGTGACCGGCAACGGGATCGCAACCCTCGGTGTTGCGCCTGCACCTCGCTCAGCCAGTGAGCAGCCGGTCTGTATGTGGGATCCGAGCCCTCGGCGGGAGCGCCGCTGTGCTCCCAAGCGGCGCACTGTAGCAGTGCACCACCGGGCCAGCCCAATCCTAATCATTTTAAAAGGCTCCACCTCTTAATACCATCACATCGAGGGGTAGGGTTTCAGCTTATGAACTGAGGGGGACACAAACATTCAACCCATAACAATGGCTCAGGAGTCTGGCAGTGTCCAGGCAGAAATTAACTTAGTTATTGTTATGGGCTGAATTGTGTCCCTCCCAAAATTCATATGTTGAAGTCCTAATCCCCAGTTCTCAGAATGTGACTATTTGAAAACAGGGCCTTTAAAGAGATAATTAAGTTAAAATGAGGTCATATGGGTGCGCCCAAATCTAATATGACTGGTGTCTTAATAAGAAGAGGAGATAAGGACACAGAAGCACACAGAGGGATGACCACATGAAAACACAGGGAGAAGACGCTATTTGCAAGCCAAGGAGAGAGGCCTCGGAAGGAACCAGCCTGCCGACACCCTGATCTCAGACCTCCAGCCTCCAGAACTGTAAGGAAATAAATCTCGTGTTTAAGCCACCCAGGCTGTGGTGCTTTGTTATGGTAGCCTTAGGACACTAACACGATGATCAAATCCTTTTATAGAGCTTACCAGGTCCATAAAATGCCACTTTACAAGTGTCGCTTTATAAGTCCTCATAGCAACCCTAAGAGTACTAGGATTAAACCCATTGTAAAGATGGCAAAATGAGGCACAAGGCGATCGAATGACCTGCACACACAAGAAGAAACAGGCAGCACTAGAGCCCAGGCAGCCCGGTGCCAGCACATAGGTCCTAACCACTTTACAGCGCTGCCCCGCAGAGCAGGTGGGAAAACAGTTGATACCAGCGTCCACGTGGAAGTAGTGAGCAACTGAACAGGTGGGCAGAGGGGTCTGGGGCATCTTAGCAGGTGATGGTGAAGAATCCCGGCAGGTTGGCAGTCACTGTGCAGGCAGGAGAGCACAGAAACAAACCACCAGGGAGCTGGGACTACACTAGTGGGCCCGGTCACCATGATGAGCCTGGCTAAGGCAAAATCTGAATTCACCAGAAGGGAACTTGGAGTGGAGACCCCAGCAGAAGCCTCATCCTGCAAACTAGGACAATGATGGGCAAGAGAGCACCGGCCTGGGGAGTGGCGAACAGAAGCCTGGCGAGAAGGACAGGTGGGGGCCTCGTCAGGATGGGTGGGGACAAAACCCTTCTGATGGGGCCGAGGGTACTGGAGCACAGGTTGGAAGTGACCATGTGGGACTCAGGAAGCCCAGCTCTGGAGGCCCAAGGGAGCAGAGCAGGGAAGGGCTGGAGAAGCACATCTCCATGGGGCAGCCCCATGTCCTCTGGGGATGTCCCTGTGCCTAGGAGGATGGGCACTTACTTATATTAATTTTCCTGAAACTTGTTGCTGAGACCAGACCCAACACCACTAACAGAGCAAGGCTTGGAAAAGGATTACTACTCAAGGGAGAGAATTCCCAGAGGCAAACAAGTGTTATTTGTTGACATCAGAGCATCCCGAGGGGGAAGGAACTTCCCTGTCGTAGAGTTGCCCCTCCTCAATATGGAAACTGGTTTGTAGTTGCTTTGAATGCAGTTGTCTTCCTAAACGTTGTTGACATCTGGAATTTTGGAAACACCATCCAAGCAGGCTATTACTTGTTTCTGAAAAGGGCAATACTTTGAAGAGGGAAACTTCTAAGCATCTTTTTTTTTTTTTTTTTTGTCCTTTTTGAGACCAGCCACACTGCGCTCAGCCAGTGAGCACTGTGAGCGCACCGGTCATCCCTATATAGGATCTGAACCTGTGGCGGGAGTGCTGCTGCGCTCCCAGCGCCACACTCTCCCGAGTGCGCCACGGGTTCGGCCCCTAAGCATCTTGATTGCAGAGTTCTCCAATATAAAGTTATCCTGGCTGCAGAAAATGCCATGGTTTTATAATCAACTATACAATAATAACACTTTCATTTCCTATCATTTATTTTTATTTTAAAAAAAAATTTTGGCACCTGGCCAGTACAGAAATCCAAATCCTTGACCTTGGTGTTACAACACCACACTCTAACCAACTGAGCAACCAGCCAGCCCCCACTTCTTATTTAAGTGCTGAGAAAGTTAGTTTAAGATATACATATTCCAAGAGAAAATAACAAAAAAATATATACATCTTGCACTAAGCATGAATCTATTTTAATAGAAAATAAACCCTCCCAAACCTATTGAAAGTTAGTTTAAGATATACATATTCCAAGAGAAAATAACAAAAAAAATATACATCTTGCACTAAGCATGAATCTATTTTAATAGAAAATAAACCCTCCCAAACCTATTGAGAGTAAATGGACTCATTTAAGAGAACATTGAGCTTAGCTTTACCAGTATAATATTTCTCTTTAAATGCACATAAATGATTAATTCATTCGTGATCAGATTGAGTCAGATATTCATAATATATATTATATTTTTAGCACCCAAATAACCGAAATCTATTACTAAGAGTCTATTTGCTCACGAAGTATTTATTTAACTTGCATAAAACTAATGTGAATTTTTGGCACATGTTTTACTGCAACACAGCTATTTAAATTTTTTGGAACATGTTTGCTTACTGAACCACCAAATGCTGTAATAAACTACCCTTACAGCCTTGCCTTAATTGGGAGAAGAAAAATAGAAATGTCAAAGAAGAAATTCTTCCTATCTCCAGCCAAATGAAATATATGTAACTAAAGCAATCAATGCTGGATTTAGATGAATTCTAATTTTATTATATATGTGTCATCAGTGTCTGTCTCATCAACATTAGACCACACATTTCCTATCAATTTTCAGCTGGTTGTTTTAAGGCCCTAATCAAGCTAAGTGATTTTTTTTTTTAGAGAATTTTATTACTGATGTATGTGCTAGATCTGGCTGGCCCTGTGTTTGCAGCTGTGGCAGAACAGGACAGATAAAGCAAAAGGGTACTGGGCCATGCAAAGCAGGAGAAAGCTAACAAGCAGTTCACGGTTACTAAGCTTTCACTATGTACAAGGAAACACACTTAACTTACTCCACTCACAGAATTCTCCCCAAGGCATGCACTATCATTGCTCCCACTTTATAGATGAGGAAACATCTATAAAGATGTTTATAGATGAGCAGTGATGTGCTGGTAAATGGTAATGGGTGATGGGGTGGGCACCCATCTGCAGCATTTGCCAATTTCGAGCTACCAGCATGACATCAACAGACTTGTAAAGTTCCTAATAATCTAACAATCAGCTATCGCTAACCAATCCAAGTCACTTACTCAAGTTCCTCATCACACAGGAAATCTGACTTCAGAGCCCACGTTCTCAACCACCACATCTCCTGTTTTGAGGAAGAATTATCCATGAAGGGAAAAAGAAAACAGAAAGGGGCTGCCAGTGCTCCCAAGGCCGCACCTGAGCTAGAAAAACAGATGAGTGTGGATCCGTGTTCAGCTGCTATCACTGCAGACTTCAGTAAGAAAAGGGAAGAAAAAGTAAATCGTGTGATATAATGAACTCTAGGAGGAAAAACAATTGACTAATATGACAGCTCTTAAGTTTGAACAGTTGCTTGCTTCTGTTTTTTTTTAAATAAAAATGCCCTGTTCCAGCAACTACAATGTATCAATTAAAACAAATGAAAGAAGAAGATGGGCCGGCCCGGTGGCGCACTGCTACAGTGCGCCGCTTGGGAGCGTGGTGGCGCTCCCGCCGAGGGTTCGGATCCCACGTACAGACCGGTTCCCGCTCACTGGCTGAGCGAGGTGTGGGAGCAACACCGAGGGTTGCAATCCCGTTGCCGGTCCCGGTCCGGTACGGGCGCGACACCGAGGGTTGCGGTCCGTTGCTGGACACGAAAAAAAAAAAAGACAAAAAGGAAAAAAAAAAAACAAATGAAAGAAAAAATAAAGACTGGGGAAACTGAGGCCCAGAGAGATCAAAAGTCCGTTGCTGGACACGAAAAAAAAAAAAGACAAAAAGGAAAAAAAAAACAAATGAAAGAAAAAATAAAGACTGGGGAAACTGAGGCCCAGAGAGATCAAAACAAAACAAAACAAAAATGCCCTGCTCCAGAGAGATCATTAGGTGGCCAGGCGGACAATTAAGCTGACTTTCCTTGGTGGAATTGACACAAATTCCTTTAGCCTCTCAGAAATGGGACACAATCAGAACGGCAGCACTCTGAAGACACAGGCCAGGCAGGCGAGGTCACTGTTCTGGAACTTTCTTTTTGGCTAGTCCTCATACCTTTTCATTCCTGCCAGAGGTTTTACGTAATACCTTGAAAAACATAAAAAGCATTGATTCTCCAAATCGATTTATGAAATCCATATATTCCCAGCATTTTTATTTACTGTCTATGATGCACTGTGCACCTTGGCACTCGAAGGGCAAGGACAGGTAAGATTCCTCTTCTTTGAGTTTTAGGGTGAAGACTGTCGGTAGGCTGATGGGGGAGTGGTCAGGACTGTCCTAGGAAGGGGGGTACACAGGATCAATGGGTGCATATGGATGATCGGGATCCCCATTTCAAGGAATTAGGAGGTACAATTACCTACTGAGACCCAGAGGTGGATTCAGGTTTCGTGTGGCCAAAGGCTTATACAGCTTTAAGAAAAGGAATCCCAGATTACAAAATCAGGTACAAGGGCTTGGCACAGGCCTTGGGGCTTACACTTCATTTGCTTCATGGCAAATGTTCCATTTCTGCTAAGACCTGAACGAAGAATCTTCCAGGAGTCAACCAGGCCAAAGAGCTGTAGGACTGAGGGCTGGACAGTGCTGCTCCTTGCCTGCGTTCTGTGCCAGTGGAGTTCCAGTCAAATCCAAGGAAAACCCCTCAGTGAGGTGGGTTGGGCCAAAGACAGTGGGCTAAAGGGGCTCAGCAGAGATGAAAAAAAGATCCACAGGGCGTTGAAAACAGAGACAAGTGAAGAACATGAGGCAGGATCTAGTCCCCAACCCAGAAACCACTGAGCCAAGACTCCTTTCATAAGGATTCTAGGCACCTGTCAGAAAGGAGTGAACTGTCAAGATTACTGTTGTAATCAGCACAATACACTGTAGTGCTGAGTTGCTCACTTTTTGACCACGACCCACAAAAAGAAACACATTTTATATCATAATTCAGGATCTACGTACAAAAATTTCAGAGAGCAGCCATACCTTTACTATGGGAGCCCTGGTGTTCTCTATTCTATTGCGTGTGCTAAATGCTGGGCATGACACACGAAACTGTTTTCATACACACTAGTGGGTCCTGATCTGCAGCCTGGAAATAACTTTTGCATAATGTATGATTGTGATGTTTGGCTAACTTTGAATTCTCCAGAAAGAATTCTACTGACAATGAAAACACTAGCAGCCAATAGAGATTTTGCTGGAGATTTTGCAGGGGTGATAGAGGAAGGTGTTGTGTCACCCACAATTTTATAAGTTCCCTTGGACATGTCTGCCCCACCAAATGAAGGTGCCCCTCCTGCACGCCCTACCCCCCATTCCCCTATCCACCATGCCCCTGCCAAGCAGAGCCAGGTCCTTCTATCCTCCCCTCTCCCTCCCAGGAACAGATGCATTCCTTTCATGTTTCACCCAGGGTAGCACGATTGTTTCTTTCAGTACAATGCACCAATTCACCCACAAGTCCTGAAGTCCCAGCTTCAGAAAGAGAACATCTTTCACCCAATAAAACTATGCCCCTTGCAACCTGCTAGGAAGTTAAGATTACCTCTATATGATTACGTATATCTATTTCCCCTACGGGACTGCAAGCAACTTGAGAATAGAGACTTTGGATACTCAACAAACGTTGAAAAAATACACGCAGTAGCTAGTTAATTAATGAAATGGGTGGTATTATCCTCCCATGGTTTTACAAATTAAGGAATGAGGGCTCACAGTGATTAAGCAATGAGGACGGCTGTACTGGTGAGCTGAGAACCAGCCTTCACATGCAAGCCCACATAGGCAGGATTCATGTATTTTTTTTTCCTTTTTGTCTTTTTTCGTGACCGGCAATGGATCGCAACCCTCAGTGTCGCGCCCGTACCGGACCGGGACCGGAAACGGGATCACAACCCTCGGTGTTGCTCCCGCACCTCGCTCAGCCAGTGAGCGGCCGGTCTGTATGTGGGATCCGAACCCTCGGCGGGAGCGCAGCTGCGCTCC
>NW_007737442.1:29125-43135 GCF_000696425.1 Galeopterus variegatus | reverse complement strand
AGCGCAGCTGCGCGCCCAAGCGGCGCACTGTAGCAGTGCGCCACTGGGCCGGCCCTGGCAGGATTCATGTAAATCACACACACAAATTAGCTCTTCCACCTGTTCCATAAGTGACCCCGGAAATGGACCCACAATGGGGAAAGAGCGACCATGGATCTTACCATTTCTGAGGGGCCTGTGATGGTTTGCATGTTTGCTGTCTCAAACTAAACCAAAGCAAAAAGGCCTTCAGAAAGCAACAAAAAGCCCCTCAACTTTATTTCCATTTGATGTGTAATGTCACTGGGGACATCTCATCTGTAACATCACTTTATTTGTTTGGTGTAATGAAGGGCCTTGATAACTACAGCCCCCAGTGTGTTGTTGGTCATTTTCAAATGAGGATGCTGGAGTTTGTACCCAAATGAGAATGAGACAGTGGGAAGATAGTAAGGTGGCATTTGTCACTGACTTACACAAACATATTCTCAAATCCTTACGTTGATTATACTGAAAGTTTATAAAACCAAAGCTAGTAATATTACCTCCCTGCATCCACGCCATTTGCCCTGTGACTTTGCAGCTTCTCCCATTGGGGGTAGCTTCTATTTCCCTACACCCCCAGGTGTCGGGCTTGGTTGTGGGTAGAAGGGACATCACCCAGTTCTGAGTCTAGGCCTTAAGAGGCCTCATGAGTTTTTGCTCAACTCTTCTGTTGTTTCTGCCTCCGCCATAAGAAGGACATGCCCCAGCTAGCGACTGTCCCTTCTGCATGGGCCCCAGAGCAAGACAAACAAGGTAAAGCCACCCTGTCCAACCCACAGCCTAAAGCAGAGTCACCCCAGCCAAGTTCAGATGCATAAGCAGGAGTGAGCACTGAGTTCTGGTGTGTTTTGTTACACAGCAGTAGCTAACTAATACAGTACTTTACCCTCCTCATTCCTCTAGCCTCAGACAGGAAAGGTGACTGACAATTTCTAAGTACCGGCCAGTGCTGAGTATTTCCACATGCAGTATTATGTTTAACTTTTTAAAGAATCTTATGTGGTAGTCATTATTTTTCATGTTCTACAGAAAAGGAAACTGAAGCTCAGAGAAATTAAGTAGCTTATCTGATGTTATAATTTTAGTAAGTGACAGAGTTAGGGTTCCAAACCACGTCTTCTGACATCATGAGAAACCCTATTTCCAATACCTGATGCCTTCTAAAGATCAGATGAGGTCGCTGGGGTATGTGATTGCCATCCACACAGAAGACAATTATAGGTTTTTTTCCCCAACACTAGTTCATCAGGGATATTCACCTTGTTGTATATAAACCAGAAGGATAAACTGTTTAAAAGTGTGTGAGAGTAGAATCTGGCCCTCATACCATTGTGGAAACTCACCCTGATATTTATACCAATGTAGATAATGAACTCTATGCATAATTAGCTATTTGGAATTGCCCTTTTATCTGTTAAGATCAAAATATCATCCTGTCCTCTGACTCAGAATGGCTCTAAGATATTCTTGCTGAATTAATGTAACATCATTTTGAAAACCTAATGCCATCCTCTCTGCTAGCATTTGAAATTAATTTCTCATAAAAGAGCCCTGCAATTTGGCACAAGACTGCTTTGCACACATTTTGCTGTAAAAGCTCTGAAGTAATTTTAATGGTGTATCTTGAGCAAATACAAAAATAATGTTGATTTTAAAAAACTAAACAAAAGAAAAAAGTGTAGGAGAAACTTGTTTTTCTGTTTCTTCTATCTAAAAGCAAGATTTCTAACTCTTCTCAAGGTACAGAATGAATAAGGAGGAAGATGAGAAAAAAAATCAGAGAAGAGGCTATAAACAAATCTCTTCCTGTGTGAATAAACCCAAATCACTCTAAGAGTATTAAGTTATAGAATTTTGAAATTTGGGAATATACATAGTTGTGAAGAATGATTAAGAGAAATGCATCATGTTATATATAACATAGTTAAAAGGAATATTAAGAAACAGTCCTGTTAGAAAGCTTTCAGATGAGCAAAAGTGGAAGTGTCTGGAATCTCTCCTTAAAGGGGATTTAGTATGTGCCCAAAGTTGGACTGTGATAATTGAAGACAACTAAGCACTAATGAGAAAGATACAAAATTTTACTTAGGTTTTTTTAAACTTGTTCATTAGGACAATCTACTTCATTTTTAAAGTTTTCATTATTAACTTTATGGAACCCTACTGCCAGTTACAATATGGAAAGCCCCTCTTATCCACAGTGCAGAGCAAATTCCTTCCATGTGTTTAACACTACTGGGTGTCCCGACATGTTTTGCTACCCAGTGTCATAGCTCCTTCTTCTTTGATTTCCATCTGGATTATTCCTTTTCCTTCTAATTTCCTCCTTGGTTTCAACACACTTCACCTTAATTCATTTACATGCAGCTACTGGTCATCCTTGGATTCCACTGTCATCTACATCCACTGTGAGGTGTGCTAGGACTCTAGGTGGCAGCCTCCACTGTAATAAGTCAAAGAAACAGACATTCATCCTACCTGCCCGCTAAAACTGAGCCATGTGGAGAGGTCTGTAGTGCTGCCAGTCAGCCACATTAGGCACTGCAGGTGGAAGTTTCAAATGGGAGCCACATATGAGAAGACCCAGGAGCAGTCTCTGAATGCAGGACAAGTTGGTAGAGCCTTCCAGAGAGGAAGTGATCGCAGTGGCATATTTACTTAGCAATGGTTATGGGGTCTTCCAAGCAACATTGGGAGGCCAGCTTATTATTAATATTTTTGTTTAACTATAACTATAAAGGTTTCTTTTAAAAAAGAAACTAGGTGGCAATGCTTGCAAACCCTCCAGTTATTCATTTCAGTGGGAAACCTAGTTGTGCAGACCACCAAGACATGAAGATGTAACTGTCCATGTGGTGGCAACAATATATCCTAAATTCAACCAATTCTTAAAAAAATTAACAGCCTTCTCTCTGTTTGCTTGTTCGTTGTGTGCCTTCCCAACTAGAATAGAAGCTCCATGAAAACAAGAATGTTTATATTGTTCTAATTTGTATGTAACTGTCCATGTGGTGGCAACAATATATCCTAAATTCAACCAATTCTTAAAAAAATTAACAGCCTTCTCTCTGTTTGCTTGTTCGTTGTATGCCTTCCCAACTAGAATAGAAGCTCCATGAAAACAAGAATGTTTATATTGTTCTAATTTGTAACCTTAGTGGTGCCAGGCATACATGGACACATAATAAATGTTTGTTGAAAGAATGGACAGATGGGGCCAGCCCGGTGGCGCACTCGGTAGAGTGCGGTGCTTGGGAGTGCGGCGGTGCTCCCGCCGAGGGTTCGGATCCCATGTAGAGACCAGTCCGCTCATTGGTTGAGCGCGGTGCGGGCGCGACACCGAGGGTTGTGATCCCGTTGCCGGACACGAAAAAAGACAAAAAGGAAAAAAAAAAAGAAAGAAAGAATGGACAGATGAATGAATGAATGGATGGATACTATCCAAGTCGGGCAAGTTTTTATGACAGGTAAACTTTGCTTCTATGGTGCAATCAGTACCCCCGCTTTTTTTCCACTTCCAGTGGTCTTAATCATTTCCAGCACCCACCTCCTACCAGCCTTCCTCCCCTACCCCTTTCTTTATCATATTTCTCAAAATCACTACGAACTCTAACCAAGGACTGAGGAGTCAACCAACTAATGAAAAATTACTTATATTGGCAGAAAGCCAGGAGAACTTCCTTGTAATGAGGGCATTTTAGAGAGTCTTATAGAAACAATGGACACTTCTCATTTGTTGTCAAACCCATTAGTTACTTTAGCTTTGCCAGTTCCAGGCTGGCAGATAGATACTTCTCAGCTACTTTGACTGCTGTAATATAGCAGGGCACCTATTTGTGTAGATTCCTCCAGGACTGAGACCACCATCCATGATATTTGGCATGGCTGTTATTGTGGATTATTTTAAGCATTTCCTCTAAGCTGACAAAGAGACAAAGAGGAAACAGAGAAAGTACCAGAGGAACATAGTTCATTAAATGAAAAAAGGCAGAGAAAACTCTCATTAGGAGTTTGAATTCTGGCACTAATACAAACATTGCAAAGAACCCCCTTTGTCTCCAGATTCCCTTGTAGGGAAACTTCTCCCTGTGTCAAGCAGTACCTGGACAATTGGGATCTGAGATGCGAAGTTGAAGAATTACTGAATTAGGGTATGTCCTTTTTCGTTTTTTGTTGTTTCACTTATTTTAAAGCAATTGTTAGAATTAATTTCATTTCCTTAATCTTTGTGATATATTTTCCGAAGGTTAACTTTGCATATACCTAACTTAATCAAGGTGTCTTCATATTCATATTTAGGGAAGAGAAGGAAACTAACACTTACAGACTTTACCCTTATGTTTTCTCATTTAATATTCAAAACAACTCACTGGGCCGGCCCGGTGGCGCACTTGGTAGAGTGCGGCACTTGGGAGCACGGCGGCGCTCCCGCCGAGGGTTTGGATCCCATATAGAGACTGGTCCACTCACTGGTTGAGCATGGTGCGGGCGCGACACCGAAGGTTGCGATCCCGTTACCAGTCACGAAAAAAGACAAAAAGAAAAAAAAAAAAACTCACTCATGTGATTATGAGACTATGAGTCTCATTTCACATATTAGGAATCTGAGACCTAAGGAGGTAAAGTACTACCCTTGTTCAAAGTCACATAGCTAACAAATGCAAATCTGCGTCTTGAACTCAGATTTGTCTGACGGTCCTGCAGAGAATATCGTAATTCTGTTTTTTCTCTTACACCGTTTCTGAATTTTAAGTGTTATTACTTTAGATTCTGGCAAGATTGCCTGGATAATGTATGCTCTGTCAATTTACCATTCTGAATGTCTAAAATTGTTTATCTTTGGACATATCTAGTCCTATCTTTGATAACAAGAAATTTGCTGTCATGTGTAATAACTTTTAGAAATATTTATAATCTTCAGTAGCAAGATCCCCAAAGTCTATTGAAATTAGACTTGACTGAAAAATTTGTATATACAAATAAGAACTGTCTGCATATAGCCGTTCATGTGCTGAAACCGAAGAGATAAAATTAATAGACATTATTCTGTATTACGAAAAAGACATAAGTTTATCTTTTTAAAGGTAAAATGACTCCGTGTGAAAATATAACACATCCAACATAGTTTATAATTACTCAAACATTACTTTCTCTTTGAGGACCAGTAGAGATACTCCTTTTCATAAAAACGTACAATATGAATTTTCCCAAAGTAAAATCGAAATCTGCATGGGTGATTCAGTCCATGGATGTAAGCTCAAAATCTTAATCTTAATTGCCATCCAAAACCTCCAAACAAATATTTCTCAAAAAAAAAAAAAAGAGGCAAGCCCTTTAAAAAAAAAAAAAAAAAAGAGGGAAAAAGAGGCCAGCTTTTTACTGCCACCTACAGTCAGAAAAAAATAGCCCGCTAAGTGCAAAGAGGGTGACCACATGTCCTGGTTTGCAGAAAGCTCCTGCTGTCTTGGCATTCATCTAGTTTAGCATTTGTCCTGCCCCCTTTTTCTCGCAAAATCCTTATGTGGATGATAAATTATATGGTTGCTATTGGCTCCATACATCATTTAAAGTGCTTGTGTCCAGCTCATCTCTCCCACCCAAACACAGACACACACACACACACACACACATGTCTTCCATCTGAGCCCTCCCCATAGTTCCATGCTTCCTCTTTCCTATTCTCATGACCAAGCTTTTCTGGAAACAGTAACGTGCACACCATTTCCCCTTCTTGTGTTCTGTGACACATTCTCCTGTTTTCTTCCTGTATTCTGGCTTCTTCTCAGTGTCCCTTATAATTTCCTCTGCTCTTGGGAACATCTAATGAGAGTCAGGGAAGCAGAATTCGGCAGAGGGAGAAGTTGGACTGTGATGCAGTTGCAACAGAGGCCACAGGATGGCTCTTTGGAGTTATCCCAAATCTTTTTACTCCTACTTAACTAGTCACTGGACGCAGGTGGCCTCACAGGAGGGGCTGTACTCTTGGGCGAGGAAGCAACCTTCAGCCAAGGGCAATTCCCAGAGAGCGATTCAACACCATCCACCCTGAATGGGGGAGATGCACCACAGCATCTCCTACTGTCCACCCCCTGCACCTCACAGATAGACTGAAGCCACACAGTCACGTTTGGGAACCCTCCTTTGTCTTCTGGCTGGTTCTTGCTACTGCAGCCTGTCTCAAGGCATAAATGACACTGTTGGAGTAAGCAGGACTTAAGCCATGTTGGGACCTAGAACTGCCTGGTCTAGGGGACGGGGGAAGGTTAAAAAGGACAGCTGTTTTCTCTCCACTCTTTCTTCCCATCCCCTGACTTTCTTATCTTGCCCGTCAAGTAGGAAAACAAGGCCAAGAAGCTAATTAGTACTTTGCAAAGCTAACAGTTCTTTCTTTGAGACTTGTAGAGTTTTGAGAATTGATCAAGGCTAAATGACTGGAAGCTGACCTTGGGCACGAGCCAAGTACACTGGCACAAATCAAAATCTTGCAGCGTCCTGAGATAACAGCAAAGACAAGAACAGAAACCAGATGAGGCCCTGGCAAGACCTTGTACCTGACTCATAGACACGGACCCCTCTCCTGCTTTTCAGCTCCCACATTCCATTCCCTCAACCCCTCCTTAAAAAAAACCGCAGGAAACCTAAATCTTTGAGATGGGATAGCCTACCATCTCCTTCAGCTGAATACATCTGCTTTTCTAACACCAACCATTTAAATTCTGAGGTCTTTTCTCTTTTCTTCTCAAAGGGGCAGGCAGCTGGACCTGAATTCGGTAACATCGTCTCTCTCTCATCTACTCCCCATGGTGGATTTTCCTCACCCTCAGCAAGTCTGTTTGCAACACAGCAATGTGAGTGATCCTGCTAAAACTTAAGTCAGATCATGTCACCACTTTGCTCAAAACCCACCCAGTAGCTGCTCCCCGTTCATTTCAGTATAAAAACCAAAATCTTATTATGATTTACATCATGTTGGAGACTACATCCCTAACCTCATCCCCTATTATTCTCATCACTAGCTCTGTTCCTGTTACACCAGCCTCCCTCCTCTTCCTTGAACACTTTTTTGAAGGACAATTTGGCAGTGTGTATTTTCCTACTCTTCTTGGAGGAGCCCTGAACCATTAGCATAATCAAAATACAAAAGAATGCGGACGCTTCAGGCTGAGATGTTTAGAATTGTATATGCTAATAAAAGGCTGTCTTCTGCAAAGATTATCTGTAAGTCACATCATAAGAATTTAACTCAAAAGAATTCAACTATTTGCTAATAAAGAAAGAGAAATAATCATTGAAATAGGACATGTTACTAGGGCAGTGTGTA
This sequence comes from Galeopterus variegatus, assembly GCF_000696425.1. Classification (NCBI taxonomy): domain Eukaryota; kingdom Metazoa; phylum Chordata; class Mammalia; order Dermoptera; family Cynocephalidae; genus Galeopterus; species Galeopterus variegatus. The sequence continues at coordinate 35,790 of NW_007737442.1, read as the reverse complement.
CCTGAGGAAAAGAATGTCAGTAGTCCTGAAACCCTTGAAAAGAATGTCTGAAGGATTTTAAAGGTTTCCCAACTATTAAGAAAAAAAGTGAAATTTATTGTTTAAGTGACCAAAATGGTTTCCTTGAGGAAGAAAGTGAATGATTGAGGGCTGCAGAGAAATATTAAAGAATTAGAAGAATAAAAAAAAAATCTTTCTACAGCATTACATACACAAAACCATATATACTATATATTTTAGGCTATGTAAGAGATTTTCAGCTGGCTGGTTAGCTCAGTTGATTAGAGCATGGTGCTAATAACACCAAGGTCCGGGGTTAGAACCCTGTGCCAGACCAAAAATAAATTTTTTTCAAGAGCAACTTTGAATTCATTTGCTGGAAACAGAACTGAGCCCTGTTTCAAGAAAAGAGAAGCAGCAACAAGTAAGCCTCATGTGGAAAAGATGAGCAGGCCCTTGGAAGTGGCAGTGAAGAGGTAGGAACCTAAGGCCTTTCCTTCACCAGTAAGGAAACTCTACTAGTGGACCCTAGGAGCAATTTTATGTCATATCTAGTTTTAAGTTTTTATTTCTGTATTTTCTTAGGCTAACTTCCTTAATAAAGTCTGTTAAGCATGGAAGATATATCTTAGCCATGATTTGGGGGATAAAGGGAGGAACTATGTTCATATTTGGGGTCAAGGCAGAAGAAGCTGGCACTGTGGTCTAGAGAAGTTTTTATGAGCTGAGGAGGTAGATAGAGATTAGAGAAGACTAGAACAGAGGTGGCAAGTGAGAATAATGATGAGCTTGTGGAAAAGCACTGGAGTTACACAGTTTAAGGGCACAGATTGCATTCACAGAGATTAAAAAGGAAAGGGCACCTCCCTTTCCATCACCAGAAAAGTAAAGAATTTGGGAAAATTCAGAATACATACACAAAAAGAAATATCTAGGCCAAAATGGTTAAATGTGGAGAGAAAGATTGGAGTGGGTTAAAGAAGGATTCAAACATTACGTTTTTTGTTTAGATTTGTATCACTTGTATTTATTATGATAAGCATGCATTAGTTTTGTATTAAACATAAGGTTTAAGGAGCAGTGCAATAACAAAAAATGATTACAAAATTCATCAGAAATAATATATTTGTGAGAAATAAGAGTATTGGTGGGTGAGAACTGCCATTTAGATTATAAAATATTATATAACTACAATCACTAGAGTATTATAATGCCAATGTAAGTTTAGATTAAGGCAAAAATGTGGCTTGGAAACAAACACTATGTGTTTAAAATTTTTAAAAAATTAAGGTGACATCATAAAGTAATAGGGAAATGGTAGGCTAGGGACAACGGTTATTATTTATATGGAAAAAATTAAGTCTATTTAGAAGATCCTTGCATTACATCATATTTCAAAATAAATTCCAAATGGATTGAAAAGTTAAACAAACAAGAATATTGATCAGATCTCATGGTCAGAAACCTCCTGTAGTTTGAATTATGTCCCCCCAAAACTCACTGAAGCTTAATTTTGTCCCCCAGCTTTGTGTATTAGAAACTTAGCTCCCACTGTGAGTGTTAAGAGGGTGAGAAATCCAATTATGGTAATTGGAAGGTGGAGCCTTGAAGAGGTGATTGGATGGTAGGACCACGCTGTAGTGAATGGATTAAAAATGGTGGTCAGGGGCATGGTTCTGAGGGCTTTAAAAGAGGAGAGTCTGTCTGTCTCTCTCTGCTCTCTCTGCTTCCACCATCTTGCAATGTGAGACCCCTGGGTTGCTCTTGCCACCACCGGATGGACTTTGGATTTTGAAGCTGGTGTTAGAACAAGCTAAGACTTTTGAGACTGTTGGGATGGAATAACTATTTTTTATGTGAGAAGGACATGAGTTTGTGGGGGCCAGGAGTGTAATGATGAAGTTTGGATGTATTGTCTCCTCCAAAACTCATGTGGAAATTTGATCCCCAATGTGGCAGTGCTGGAAACTGATTGAGTCATGGGGGTGGATCCCTCATGAATGGATTAATGCTCTCCCTGGGGGAGGGGGGGTTTAATGAGTGAGTTCTCACTCTATTATTTCCCATGAGAGCTGGCTGTTTACAAAGACACTGGCACTTCCTCTTTTTCTCTCTTGCTTCCTCTCGCCAATGATCTGCTTATACCCACCAGCTGCTTGCCACTTTCCTCCATAAGTAGAAGCAGCCTGAGGCCCGTGCCAGATGCAGCTGTCCCAGAATCGTAAGCCAAATAAACCTCTCTGTTCTTTATAAGTTACCCAGTCTCAGGTATTTCTGTTATGGCAACACAAAACTGACTAAAACAGAAAATTGGTATGAAGGAGTGGGGTGTTATTATAAAGATACCTGAAAATGTGGATGCATCTTTGGAACTGGGTAATGGGCAAAGGTTGGAGGAGTTTGGAGGACTTAGAAGAAGCCAAAAAGATGAGAGAATGTTTGGAAGATTTTAGAGACCGGTTAAATGGTTGTGACCAGAATGCTGACAGAAATGTGGACAGTAAAGACCATGCAGATGATGAGGTCTGGGATAGAAATGAAGAACTTACTGGGAATTGGACAAAAGATCACCCTTGCTACACCATAGCAAGGAACTTGGCTGCATTGTGTCCATGCCCTTGGACTTTTTGTAAGGTGGGATTTAAGAGTTGTGAACCAGAGTTTTTGGCAGAAGAAATTTCCAAGCAGCAAAGCATTAAGGAAGCTGGATGGTTACTTTTAACAGCCTACTCTGAGTTATGGCAGCAAAGGCATGACGTAAAGCCAGAATTTAAAAGGGAAGCAGAGCATAAAGATTTGGAAAATTTGCAGCCTGGTCATGTGGTAGAGCAGCAGAGAGCATTTTCAGAAGGAAAATTCAAAGTTACTAAGAAGATCAATACAAAAGAAAGATTATCAAGAAAAGGAGGAAAAGGCACTGAAGGGATTGCAGAAGCCTGTAGGGCCAACCCTTCCATTTCAGGCCCAAAGACCCAGGGAGACAGAATGGTCTTGAGGAACAGGCCTGAGGTGACCTCCACAGACTCACTGATCAGGGCTACCTGGGGAAGCTGCTTCCAGCACCAGCACCCCAGCTGCTCTGCTGCTCCAGCCATGGCTAAACTGGTCCCAGGTGTGGCTGGACTCAGCTTTGGAGAATACAAGCCAGAAGCCTTGGCGGCATCCACATGGTGTTAAGTCTGCAGACTCACAGAATGCCAGAACTGTGGAGGCTTGGGAGCCTCCACCCAGATTTCAAAGGATGTATGGAAAACTCTAGGGGACCAGGAAGAGATCTGTCACAGGGGTGGAGTCACTGCAGACAACCTTTGCTAGAGCAATGCTGAGTGTAAGCACAGGGTCAGAGCTGCAGCAGAAAAACCCCAATAGTGCCATGTCTAGTGGAGCCATGAGAGCAGGACTGCCATGGAGACCCCAGACCTGTGGAGCTACCAATGTGCAGTGCCAGCCTGCAAGAGCTAAAGCATCACCTGAAGCCAGGAAAGCCATAGGAATGGAGCTGCCAAAGGACTTGGGGACCCAACGCCCACACCAGCATGCAGAGGAAGTCAAACATGGAATCAAGGTACCTGATTCACCAGCCTTGAGATTTAATGCCTGCCCTGCTGGGTTTCAGACTTGTTTAGGACCTGTTACACCTTTCTTTTGTCCTATTTCTCCCTTTTGGAATGGGAATATGTACCTATGTTTGTCCCACCATTGTATCTTGGAAGTAGACAACTTGTTTTGAATTTCACAGATGGGACTTTGAACTTTGGTCTTTTGAGTTGAAACAAGTTAAGACTTTGGGGATAAAATGAATGTATTTATATGTGAAAAGGACAAGAGTTTTGGAGGGCCAGGGGCGAAATGTAGTGGAATTATGTCCCCCCAAAACTCACTGAAGCTTGTGTCCAAGCTTTGTGTATTAGAAACTTTGCTCCCACTGTGACTGTTAAGATAGTGAGAAATCCTATTATGGTAATTGGAAGGTAGAGCCTTTTTAAAGAGGTGATTGGATGGTAGGACCATGCCCTAGTGAAGGGATTAAAAATGGTGGTCAAGGGCATGGTTCTGAGGGCTTTAAAAGGAGAGTGCGTGAGGAACTATCACTCTCTGCTCCAACATTTTCTCACTGTGTGACAACCTGCACTGCTGTATTCACCTCACCAGATGTGTTCCCTGCACTGTAGACTTCCCAGCCTCTGAAACTATAAGCAATAAATTTCATTTTTTTTATAAACCACTCAGATCCAGGTATTTTGTTATAAGAAACAGCAGCAGACTAACACAGTGCTCTTGAATGCCCTTCTTACTTTCTGATTGTGTTACAGTCCTCTTTGATTTCAAGCCCCAGCCCTGTGTTTTGAATAGATAGCTTCCTCTGGGGAGCCTGGGGCTGAGTTAAACACCTCCTGTGTTTTGAATAGATAGCTTCCTCTGGGGAGCCTGGGGCTAAGTTAAACACCTCCTGCTTTGTGCTGCTTTAACACCTTGTGCATTCCTTTCTCAGAGCACTTATCACATTGATTTGCAATCTGGGTGACTAGCCATCCCAGTTTGCCTCTCCCTGATTCTCATTCTCTGTTAACTAGTTCACATCTTTGACTATGAGCACCTTAACTGCACAGACTGTTAATATCATTACTGGGTTTTACAATTTTTATTATTTCCATTATACATACTGTCTCTCTCACAATCTCTATTCACCTTAGTCTTAAGTTTATTTGGGGATAGGTAAGTGGAAGGGTCACTGGTCCTATCAACAGGTGATATAGGCAACTCCCACTGTGGTGTGATCTGAAGGATGCTGAATAGTCTAAATATTCAAAAAATAGTTTTGAAGTCATTCAAAACTATTTTTGTTATAGGCCTGTCAGAGCACTAGTGAAAAATTTCCCTTCTACATTGTTTATTGGAAGGAACAATACCTTGGTTAGGATATATTAGGATTTTGTTTATTTCTCCCTTTAGTTCTCATTGTAACGCTGAACAGTTGTTTAAATACTGCTATTTAATACTGCAATCTACCCCATTGCAGTCCCACACTCACAATTTCCCTACCCTGCTATACTTTTCATATGTCCCATATCACTAACCATCTTCTAACATTCTGCATAAGCGTCAGTGTGTTTCTTCCAAGGCTTCATCATAAAAGGCATTGCAACATCTGCCGTGTAAGCCACCTAGGAAGTGGATTCTCCAGCCCCAGTCAAGACTTCAGATGACTGCAGCCCCAGCTGCTATCTGCCTTTAACTTTTTTTTTATTGGTTATGAATATTTATGGGGTACAAAGCTGATTGTCACCACTCGTGCCCAAGATGTGATGATCAGATCCATACTGGCAGTATGCTTATTACACAAATTGTGATTATACCCTGTGACCCTCACCCAATTATCCTGAACCTCCCTCCCCAGCCCTCTTTCCCCCACTCCACTTTGCATCCTTACGTATGCTCTCTCCCTCTGCAAGTCCAACGCACCACTGTGGTCTCTCTTAACTCCCACTTATGTGAGGACATGCGGTATTTATCCCTCTGTTGCCTGCAACTTTATGAGAGACCCTGAACCAGACTTTCATTCCCAAATTCCTGACCTACAGAAATTGTGAGCAATAACAAATAATTATTGTTCTTTTATGAGTTTTTGGATTAATCTGTTAGATAGCAACAGATAACTAACAAACGTACAAGTCCTTTTAAAGCATTCCCAAATTCCTGACCTACAGAAATTGTGAGCAATAACAAATAATTATTGTTCTTTTATAAGTTTTGGATTAATTTGTTAGATAGCAACAGATAACTAACAAACGTACAAGTCCTTTTAAAGGAAAAAAATCATTTCTGACCCCCCATAAGTTAAATCATGTTTATTATTTTACTTATATATAAACACACAGTATAAACTCCTTAGGCTTATAGCTTTTATACAACAATTAAACAAACAAATTTTAAAATTAAATATACAACAGCAGCCAATGTTACAAAAAAATAAAAACTACAGTACAACAGCAGCCAACGTTACAAAACAATCAAATAAAAAATAATTTTAACAGAGGGGTTCTCTGCAGAAACTAAAGTGCCATTCAATGAGGCTGTTGTAGTGGCAGTGCCTGGGAAGTCCAGTGCTGGACTGTTCAGTTTCTCGAACAAAGTGTCCCTTTTCCTTAAGCCTGTCTGAGGTGGCGCTTCCGTCAACGAAGACTTTTTTTCAACAACAGTCACCTTCTGTTTCCACAACTTGTGGCAAGTTTTCTCATCCCGGCAGACACTCATCCTCGTCCTTCCCCGTCTTCGTCACGTCAGGCGATGCCCTCGCGGCCTCTGCCTCGTCCCCGCCGCCCCAGCGCGGGCGTCATTTTCACTCACCTGCGTTCTAGGGGGCCGAGGACACCCTGCCCGAAGCTGGTCCCTGACGACGGACCGCGCGACACGCGGGCACCCGGGCGTCCTGGTCCCGCCCTTCGGGCTAAGGAGACGGCCGCAGGTCCCACCTCCCCCCCGCAGGCGGGCCAGCTCCGCGCGGTGTCACACGACAGTCGCTCGCCTCGGCTCCGTACGTGAGGAAACCTGCGCTCTTCGCCTCAGCGGCGTTTCCCTTCCGGGCAGGAGCGGCCTCCGAGCGCCGCGTCTCCCGGCACCGCCTCCGCTCGGCCGCTGGAGGCAGTAAGCGCCGAGAAGGGACA
>NW_007737442.1:13868-28125 GCF_000696425.1 Galeopterus variegatus | reverse complement strand
CTGAGTCCCGTCGGGGATGGCGGCCGGTGAGGACGGGTGTGGGGGGGGATGGAGGGTCGAACACGCCGGTCCCCGGACGAGACAAATGGCTCTTTTCATAGTCGGGGCGTTCGCCTCGGGCGGACTTGAGGGAGCGCTTCTCTCCCCGCGTCCCCGGCGGTGCCCAGCCTGGTCGCACGCCCGCCCTCGGCCACCGGCCGCTGCCGCCTGGGAAGCTCGGGCTCCCGGGTCGTCGGTCCCACCCGGTGAAGACTTTGGGGTCCGAGTGCCAGGGGTGTAGTTTGTGCACGTTTTAAGAGGTGGCTGGGTTTTGCTTGTAAGGAATAACTTTCTTGTAAGAATATACTGTGTTTTGTCGTCTTTGGTGACGATGGAAGTTAAACCCATCCAGACGTGAAACAGGACATGGCTGTGACAGTGAGTTTGGATCGCGCAGTCTAGAGGGACACGGAAATAGCAGATCTTGCACGGTCATATCGGTGTGCTAGAAAACTTAATCCCTCGTGGGAATGAAATCTTTCTTTTTGTTCGTTTCGCAACCCAGTGGGATGCTTTACCACAGTCACTTTTTAAAGAGACATTGGGATTTTTTTTCCCTTACCACTTCTCCCCCAAGCAGCTGTTTTCTTAGCCAAAAGTTTAAAAATCAGGTTTGGATATTTGCCATTTGGCAGATGGCTGTGCGCCTTATAAGTGCAAATTATTCGGCAATCCTGAAAACAGTCTCACTGTTACAAGACATTATATTGGGGTTATTTTGGTAACAGTCTCTTTTCCTGTTAGACGAACCACCAGCTCTTTGAAAAGGCTGTTTGTGTCATCTGAGTAGAATTAAACACTAAATGGTTTAATGAAAGTACAGTGTTACAGTGCATTTAACCTGTTTACAGGTTGGGGTTTGGTTTTGGTTTTTAGGTTTTTCTAAACTGAGCTGAGAAAAGTGCCATATGTATTAAATGCTTTGTAACATCTGTTGGGTTTATGATTTACAGTTTTCTCTTTTTTTTTTATATGATCGAGCCCTACTGGAATCTACTTTAAGAACATCCTTAGGATATTTATGACCTTAACAGTCTTTTGGGTTCAATAGAACAAAAACTCTGCCTTCAAATTTAAATCTTAGTAAGTCTTCCAGGCAGTTTCTTAGTTTGAGACAGGTTTTTCCTGTTCCCTTAGTGTTTGGACGATGCCTTATTCTGCCATTCCAGCTAGACCAGGCTAGATTAAGGAAGCAAAGAAGGAGAAAAGGGACAGGGTGATATGAGAGTACTTCAGAAAGTTCATGGAAAAACTGTTTTTTAATTCTATTTTTTCATGAACTTTTTGAAGTACTCGTGTATAGAAGATCAGTACTAGTTATGTAAATTAACTTTGACTTTGAATGGATACTGTGCATTTGGTCAGATAATAAATAGGATATTTTGATTTAAATTAAACCTGACAGACTTCTAACTTTCATTTTTCTCTTTTCGTACTTTCAAAACTAAAAACAGTAGAAGCATCTCAATTGCTCAAATTTCCCACAGCACCTTTTCCCATTGAGCTGTCACACCATGTTTAAGCTAAAACATTTGAGCATTTTTACATTTTAACCCTTACACTTTAAGCCTAATGGGAGAAAGATTTTGCTAAGTATTCTTCCCTTGAATTAAGATTTAAAGATTTATTTTTGTTCTATTTTCTCTTCCTTTTTGTCTCAGTAAGTCATGCAGCATTTTTTGAGGGAGATTTACCTTCTCTGAATATTAAAAAGACCCACTGGCTGGCAGTTGATTCAGCAAATATTTGAGAGCCCACTCTGTGATAGCTCCTGTTGTAGGTGTGGAATGATAGCAGTAATCAAGATAAAGTCCCTGCCCTTATGCGGTTTACAATTTAGAAAGGAAGACGACATAAGGAAATAATTATGTCACAGGGCGTAGTGATAAGTATGGTAAAGAAAAATAAAGCAGTATAAGAGGATAGAGAATGATGGGCTGCTGTTTTAAAGAAACAGCTGAACCCAGTCAGGGAGAGCAACTCTTGAAGAGGAAGCAGATCTTCTTGTGAAATCCAGCACACCTAGGTGTGTCTAGAGGATGTGGAGAGGGAGATAACTATTACACTAGGGAATCTAGATAAAAGATAACTTGATCACAACATATTGGTTTGGGGTAATGCCTTAGGAATTTTATTTTATTTTGTTTTATTTTTTTGGTGGCTGGCTGAGACAGGGATTGAACCCTGAACCTTAGTGTTAGCAGCACCACATTCTAAACACCCGAACTAACTGGCCAGCTGCCCCGCCCCCCTTAGCAGGAATTTTTATGGTTAATTTAGAAGAATGATCTGACAAAAGAAGGCTCCTCTCTGTAGGGTTTTGGAAAGAAGGACACCAAGAGAAAGGAAAGGAGCATATCCACTCAACAAATACTTAGAGTTCTTGGTGTTGTGTTAGATGCGTGGTCCCTGCTCTCAAGATGCGCACAGTCTGTGAAATGGAAACAGAAAGGGCAAGTAGAAGGTCAAAGACAAATTGAGCTTGCTTTGCAATTTTGCCTAGGGCTGGTTCTTCCAAAATTATCCTTATATGCTAATCATGTCTCTATGCTTCAGTTTCCTTACTTACAGTGATGATCTCATAGGGTTATTGTGAAGATACAATTAATAAACGCCCAGAGCAGTGCCTGATTCATAGTAAACATTCCACGAATTTTTGAGTATAGTGATGCTAATAGTGTGGTGTTTTGGGAGGTATCTTTGAAACTGGTGAGAATGCACTGTAGTACTGTGTATAATGACTGTCCAAACTGGTGAGAATGCACTGTAGTACTGTGTATAATGACTGTCCAAACTGGTGAGAATGCACTGTAGTACTGTGTATAATGACTGTCCAAACTGGTGAGAATGCACTGTAGTACTGTGTATAATGACTGTCCAAACTGGTGAGAATGCACTGTAGTACTGTGTATAATGACTGTCCAAACTGGTGAGAATGCACTGTAGTACTGTGTATAATGACTGTCCAAACTGGTGAGAATGCACTGTAGTACTGTGTATAATGACTGTCCAAACTGGTGAGAATGCACTGTAGTACTGTGTATAATGACTGTCCAAACTGGTGAGAATGCACTGTAGTACTGTGTATAATGACTGTCCAAACTGGTGAGAATGCACTGTAGTAGTGTGTATAATGACTGTCCTTATCAGTAGATCTGTGATGGAGTGGTGTATTTTCCTCATTTTCAAGATTTCTGCCTATTTGTAATTGATGTCATCCAAGAGTAGGCACATGAGAGTGGGATTTTGGTCTGGTTTTTAATACTTGGGCTTGTTTTGAACAATCAGTTTTGAAGACAACTTCCCTTTAATTTTAACATACTTTTGGGTATCCACTCTCAGTACAGACCCTAACAGGTTTCCAGACTATCAGGACATATTACACATTAAAGAAAAGAAATGGTCACTGTCCTCAGGGAGCTTTTTTGGGGTTGTGAATTATTCCTGACATGAACATTTTGTTTTTGCTGTATCTGTGCCATCTAGAACAGTGAACATAGGAAATGCTCAATAATTTGAATGAATTCAAGAGAATAAAATTGGGAAAGTAAGAATGAATTTTCCAGCTACAAGTTCTTTGTAGAAAAACTTGAAATTGTTCTTAAAAAACAGGAAAGAAAAATGGTCCGTACTTTCTGGCTGTTTTCAGAAGCACATATGGTACATATAATATATGTTTGGGGGACATTAATATATATTTTTAATGTTATTGGTGTATAATACACATTCTTTTCATGCATGTACTATGCAGATTATTTTCATAAACTGAACACACCCAACTAATTAGCACCCACATTTAAAAAAGAAAAACTACCAGCACCCCTGAAGTTCCCTTCATGCTCCTTTCTGTCTCTGTCAAGGGTGGTAGCCACTATTCTATTGTCTGACAGAGGTTTAACTGCTTTTGTACTTTGTATAAATGGAACCGTACAGTAGGTACATAGTTCTTGCTTCTCTTAATAAGATATAGAATAATATTTAATGAGGTGTTTACAACATAATTTTAATGGCTGCATAGTATTCTATCATATACATGTACCATAATTTAACAGGTCCCTTATTTGTGCATTTATGCACAATATTTTTCACTATTAATAAGTGACACTGATGAATAGAAATCTTTGAGTGCATCACTGAATATTTCTTTAGAATAAGTTCTTAGACGTGGAATTGCTGGACAGAGGTTGTACAATTCTAAGGTCTTTGGTGCATATTGCCAAATTGACCTGCAGAGGACTGGACCAAATTACATTCCTACCAGCAAGAAGGAGAGTAGCCATTTCCTTGAAGTCACTATCCACATTTCCTTGAAGTACCCATCATTTGTTCATTAATATTTAAGAAGACATTAGTCAATTTGAATGTAGGAGAAAACTGGTATCTTACTGCTCTAATTTAAATTCAATTCCTCGTGGAGTTGAACATTTTTCATAGGTTGCTGACCATTTGTCTTTTGTGAGTTACTTTTATGTCCTTTTGTCTCGTGTTTACTTATATTTTCTTCTTTTTTTTTCTTCCTGTTTTCAGACACCACAGTCAACCTAGATACCCTATGCTTGCAATATATAACAGAGGGTGATGAGAGTATAGAGCCAAATTGATAAGGAAAACTAGGAACTTAGGGAACATTCTTAGATTGGTATTTATTAAGCATCCACTTTGGGTTTTGTGCTGTGTAATATAGTACTAAGGCATCTATTGGCCTGGTTTACATTGATGGTATGTGATAGAAGAAATCTATTTTTCTGAAGTCTGACTTCGATATATCTAGAAGTAGGCATTCTCTAAAAGGTCAAGATGTGCCATGTACTTCTCTGCAAGAAAAAGAGAAATGCATGTAAAATAAAGTGGTTGAACAGAAGCAGCTTAGGTATGGATTAGAAGCAGGGAGGATTGACAGTGGCTGAGAGGTGGAATAAGATCAAAAAGTAGTTTACTTCCATCATCCATGGGATTTCACATGCCACATGGTTATCTTTGTGTTTATTTAATGACTTATTTTTAGAAAATTCCCATTTGGCGGTAATATGGAAAAGTCAGGGAGAAACCAGTTGGGATACTCTTGTACTGGTCCAGGTGAAAGATGACAGTCCGAATGAACTAGAAGCAGCAGCTAGAGTTAATGACGAGAAAGGGATAGATTTGAGACATTTTTCATGAAGATTTTGAGTCATCAAGAAAAGGTTAAATTATGTGCCATGTAATCTGTTTCTAAAAGATTTACTTTGTCCATCAAAATAAGGTAAATGTTTGGCAGTAAAAGGGATTTTTCAGTTATTTTGAAAATTTGCTTTTGTGCAGCAACCTTGTTTTCTGGTGTTGTTAAACGAGGCATTTAGGTTAAATGAGGTGTTTGCCCTTCTGCAGCTTTTAATCTTTTGAGAAGACATTTTGAAAGAGATGAAATAGAATATCTAAAAGCTTTTTTGTATCAGTTTTCTCTGAGTAAGAAACTGAGGCACAAGGGACTTATTTTTACCAAGGTAATGTAGCGTATTGGCTATGGAATCAGTGTCAGAACTGGCTAGTTACTACATTTGCCTCCTCCTTTCACTAGAATACTATTATTATTTCTCTTTGAAAAAGTTATGACAGTAAAAAATGAGCCATTCACATGACTTGTTACTTGATTTTTCTTTTTTTTTTTTAGAATACTGTATTTAGTAGGTAATAAAAGGTTTGCTGGCTGTCGAATTTATTGACATAAATAAGGGTTCTGATACATTCTACAATGGAAGTCCTTCAACATCATCCCCCCAACTTAATAACTAACAATGTAGGACTTCACCTTTCAAAGCACATCTTTCTACTAGAGGACAAATTTTAGAAATTGAAATGTAATCTTGCCCATTAGACCTTATGACAGTAAAAAATGAGCCATTCACATGACTTGTTACTTGATTTTTCTTTTTTTTTTTTTTAGAATACTGTATTTAGTAGGTAATAAAAGGTTTGCTGGCTGTCGAATTTATTGACATAAATAAGGGTTCTGATACATTCTAGAATGGAAGTCCTTCAACATCATCCCCCAACTTAATAACTAACAATGTAGGACTTCACCTTTCAAAGCACATCTTTCTACTATTATTTGCTTTTGTGTGAACTATGGAGGACCTTTACATATTACATCATTTAATTTTTACAACAGCTTTGTGAGAAGTATTATTACACTTATTCTGTAGTTAAGGAAACAGGCTCAAGAAATTAAACAACTTATAATATGTGACAGAGCCAGGATTCTAATTGTAGTTTAATTGACTCTTACCATCTAATATTATGTCGTTCTGGCACATTGCCTTTCAAAACTGATTCTTATCACAAACATCTTCGTTTTTTTGTTTTTTGTCCTTTTTGAGACCGGCCGCACCGCACTCAGCCAGTGAGTGCTGTGAGCGCACCGGTCATCCCTATATAGGATCCGAACCTGCGGCGGGAGCGCCTCTGCCCTCCCAGCGCCGCACTCTCCCGAGTGCGCCACGGGCTCGGCCCCACAAACATCTTGTTTTGAAGAATTTTCATACATATGTGAGCATGAATACATACAGATACGTGGAAGACAAAAAGACTCTACACCAAAATGTTAATAGTGGTTATCTCTGCATGGTGGGTTTATGGGTGATTTTTTTTTAAAATTTTTTTTGCATCTGTTTATCTGTATTTTCTACAAACATAAACATACTTTATTTTGTAATCAACTTTTTATGTTACATATTGAACTTACAGTAATTGAGACGTGACTAAGTTCTAATTTATTGTTGCTTATGTCTAGATCATTTGGCCTTATTTCCTCCGTGGCAGTCTAGTAACTATGATGTGGTAGTTGGCGTGTTGTCAGCTCGCAATAACCATGAACTTCGAAATGTGATAAGAAGCACCTGGCTGAAGCATTTGATACAACATCCAGCATTAAGTCAACGGTAGGTTTTCCAAGTTGTTACTTTACTTTGTTTACTGAAACAAGAGTTCTAAAAAACCTTATTTTGAATAGTCAGAGATGTTATTTTAGATGTGTGGCCTCTTTTCCTGGGAGAAATGCTTATTTCATTTTGCTCTTCTTCCATTTAGTTGGCCCAAAAAGTAAATTTAACTAAGACTTTAAGCCAAAAGATAGTTGGAGGGGAGTCTATTCACTGGTTAACATAGCTAGTATTTATAGATACCAGGTGTGGTTTATCTTATGCTTTGATTTAGAATTGTAATATTTAAAAGGTTCTATTCCAGAATAGTTCTCTACTTAGACACATGTTTGTGCTTAAATATACTTTTCATTAACTTCACAGAAATAAACTTAATTTTTTTCAGTTTTGTTGAATATACTAGTTGTGTGATCTGCAGTGTATGTAATATGTCAAGCTCTTTTTCCTGACTCCCCTTCCAGAGCTGAGCTTTCGTAGCACATCTCATGCTGACATTAGGTGGCTCAGTTATTTTTAGAGACCAGCCTCTGAAGATGATATAGTGAGGAGCTGGGGGAAGAGAAGACAGAAGGACTTCTAGTTATGTGCAGACACTTAGGTGATAATCAGAGAAGGCCCTCTCGGGATTGCATTAAACTGGCACTTTTGTGATTGGGTAGCTATACTGCTGTAAGTGAAGCGGAGTTGTGGATTTTCTTGTCACTACTAGTCAACATTTATAGGTTTCGATCTTACTCATAGCAGCTTTCATTCTTTTTTAAGGCAGCTTTCTTTAGTTCATGATGCAATGATAATAGAATCTATTACTCAGCAAATACAAGGCCTCAGAATCATCTGAGGTACCATCAGAACCACCTCCAAAACCTGCACTTCTATAGTCTTTCCCATCTCAGAAAATGTCTCCCTTCCACCAGTTGTTCAGGCCAAAAACCTTGGTGTTCTCTGACTCTGCTTTCTTTCACATGTGGCATCTAATCTATCAGCATATCTTCATGGTGTTACCTTTAGATCATATCCAGAATCGACTTCTTACTACCTTCCCACAACCATCCTGATCTAAGTCATCTTTACCTCTCACCTGGATTATTCCCCCTTTATCTGAATTTTCTGCTTCTACCTTTGACCACCTACATTTTATTTCCATTCAGCAGCTAGATTGATCCTTTCAAAATTAGTCAGATTATGTCAGTTCTCTGTTCATACCCTTCCATTGAGTTCCTTTCTTGCTCAGAGTGAATAATTCTTGATTGTGGTCTTTGATCTTATCTACATCTACTTCCCCTGCACTGACCACCTTACTGTGCTTTAAATACACTAACATGTTCCTGCCTCAGAGCCTTTGCATTTCCTTGCCTAGATCACTCTTCCACTAAATGTCCTTAAGGCTCACTTCCCTGAGGTCTCTGCTTAGA
This sequence comes from Galeopterus variegatus, assembly GCF_000696425.1. Classification (NCBI taxonomy): domain Eukaryota; kingdom Metazoa; phylum Chordata; class Mammalia; order Dermoptera; family Cynocephalidae; genus Galeopterus; species Galeopterus variegatus. The sequence goes on along the minus strand of NW_007737442.1, from coordinate 19,757 downwards.
TGTCACCCTAGCAGACAACCCCGTATTAAATAGCATCCCACCCCTGTTTCATCCCTATCTTTCCTTACTTGACCTTATTTTTCCTTATAATGCTTATCACCAACTGGCATGTTTATTGTATTTGGTTGTATATTTATAAGTTATTGACTTTCCCCACTAGAATCTGGGTTTCATTAGTATAGGGTCTTTAGTTTATTTTGTCGATGTGCTCCCAGTACCTGCCTAGCTTGGCACAGTGTAAGGCCCTCAATAACTGTCAAATGAGTGACTCAGAACTAAATGTAATGAGTAAAATTAACATTCAGATGTTCATCAGTAACTGACTTGCCATCATAGCAGTCTTGCTTTAAACTTAGATGAGAATGATAGGCTATCTATATAGAAATAGATATCTGTTTTTACAGATAGATATTAGTAAACAACTTCCTAGGGCAGAGTAATTTTGTGGATCTAGTAAGTTATTTAAGATGACTAGAAAAACAAATTTGGTAAATATATGCAATGATTTAGCAAATTTATTCATTTCTGTTTATGTTTTTATTCCAAACGCTAGTTGTTTATGAGAGGTATTCTGCCTTAATTGGCCATTAATAAAAGAAAGTACATTTCTGTGGTTATGGCAAACTTTCTAATCTTGTGTTTCACCAAAGGAGCCAAACTCCATGCATATTTTGAGAACCTTACTTAATTCTAAGCCAAATGAAACCAAAATTTGTCAATTTAACATATTTATTAAGAATCTTCTGCAAGTAGGGAGTGTACTATGTGTAGTTGAATGCAAAGATAGGTACAGTATAGCCTCAGTGTTTAGGGGGGCTTGATGGTTAGTAGAAGGAAATGGATGTAATAGTGTAATAAAATGTTGTATGTGCTGTGATATAAATAGATATAGAATGTCTAGAGTGTTTGGGAAACTGCAAACGGTCCTATGTAACCAGAACACAGGGATTACGTTGAGGGTGGGGTAGTGGGTGAGTGCAAGAGAGCGAGCCTGGGAAGGAAGGAGGGCATGTGACTGTGAGAGGCAGGTGGTGACCAGCAGAACAGTTGTGTGGAGGGTTAAGTGAAGGGTGAGATCTGTTTAGGCAAGGACTGCAGAGGGCCTGGGAATAAGGTCATTAAATGCAGAAAGAAGAGGAGGGATCTCAGGTGACTGCTAGCTTTCTGACTTAGAGAATAATAGAATCATCAATCAATGTGAAAAATACTAGAAGAGCAGAGCAGGTTTTGTGGGAAAGAAGCTCAGCTGTGAGTATGTTGAGTTTGAGGTACCTGTGGGCAGTGGCGTACCGGTAAATGTTTACTACCTGGCTTATATATACACATATGTTTATTATAAATTGTGTTGACATAAATAATGTGTAGCACATAATCGACAGATAATAATAACATATACAATACTCTTTTTTGTGAATTCCATGCAGCCAGTTGGTTCTCATAGAATGATTTTGTTGTTTGCCTGACTCTTATACCGATGTTCCTCGACTTACACTGTGGTTATGTCCTGATAAATCCGTCATAAGTCAAAAATATCATTAAGTTAAAGATGCATTTATTACCCTAATGAACCAATCGTGAAGTTGAACCATCATAAGTTGGGGACCATCTATCGGTAACAATTTATGGTGTTAACTGACAAAGGAGTGTAGTTGTGACATAAATATTTCCTTTAAGTTAAACAGTAAGACTAAAGTGACAACTAAGATATGTCAGATCTTTACTCTTAGTGAAGTCAGTGACTTCTTCGCTAAATCATATAGTAATTTTTGAACACTGGAAGAGTATTTCCTTGTTTTATTTACTTTTTTTGTATTGTTTACAATGTCATGGCTACAAACATATCACATTAAGTTTAATCTTCATTATTAACATTTTCTCCATACTTTAAGTCTAGACAGTAAACAAAACAATAAATGAAGTCCTTATTTATATTGTTTGCCAATTTCTATGGTGTAAGTATTCCCACCATAGCCAATTTCAAGCAACTGATGTGACATCACTGAACGCAGTTGGGGAAAGATACACAGTAGTGCACCATGTATAGTATTTCCACCATGTAGATATAATAGATATAAATAACCTCAAGAGCATAGATAATAGTAAAGCAGTAAAATCAGCAAATGATGAATTTGAGTATTTCCTTTGTTTTTAATATAATGTATTTAGTTGTGTTTATATAATTTAATTTTTAATAAAGACTGTACTTAACAACCATTGCACAAAATTCGTGAAAATTTAACATTAGGCTGTCACAAGCCAGTGCAAGCGGGCTTCAGCACACAGTTGTCTGCAGCTCATCTAGGTGAAGATGTTCAATGGATTTATAGATCTTTCACTTAGAAGATAGTCCAAGCTAAAGATACTAATTCAGGAATCATTCCCAGGTTAGTTGAAGCCTTGGGAATAAACAAATGTTGTCCAGGGAGAGGGAGTGAAAAGAGGGAGTAGCCTGAGAAGAGACCCAAGGGCAAAGCCCTGGACTAATGTCCGCTCTCAGTGGACAGACCAGCTAGGGAAGAGCCACCAGTGAAGCCTACTGAGCAGAGCCACAAAAAGAAGGCAAGAGAGCATTTTAGGGACATGAGCGGTATCCCGCCATACAGAAGTCAGGCAGATAAGGGTTGAAGAGTGTCTTGATTTAGTAGCAGATCATTGGTTACATTGGTGGTAAACATCTCAACAGAAGTGGCAGGTGTTGAAGCTAAAATTTCTGTCTTATAAAACAAGTGGCAAGTGAGAAACTAGAGCTGAAATTTTAGTTAATTTCTTTGTAGGACCTCAGTGTAAAGAAAAGTGTGGGGGCGAGGAAGGATAGTAGGTGAACAGAAGTTAGTGTTTGGATTTCGTCATATTTAGAACGTGGAGGGAAGGAGCCATGGGTTTCAGCTGTAACCTGTGAAGCAAGGTTTAGGAGAAGAGGGGACCTCCTTTTGGATAGAGAGGCTAATCTTGAACAAAAGGAACACCTTCTGAAATAGAAGAAAGCAAAAAAGGAAAATTGCAGGTAGAGATATGTTTCTAGGTGTGGGCACAAGAGGTTGACTTTACTGTAGTTTGCTTTTAAACGGTCTGAGCATTTGCTTGTAGCCAGACCAAACATACTCATACTTGCTTTAATATACTATTGCAGTAGAGGGCTTACACATAAGTCACTTGGTAGCTAGCAACTTCTATTTTGCTTGTTCCCCCTTTTTGCTAGACTAGAAGAATAAAGGTAGAGAATTAATCCTTATAAATACTTGTGTCTCAAAGTAAAAGCTCTGAAATAGGTGTGAGGAAACGTGCATGTGCGAGGTGAAGATCAGTAACTGATGTTAATGCCAACACATCTCTCAGTGTGCTTGTGAAGTTCATAATAGGTGCTCGGCTCTGAAATAGGTGTGAGGAAACGTGCATGTGCGAGGTGAAGATCAGTAACTGATGTTAATTCCAACACATCTCTCAGTGTGCTTGTGAAGTTCATAATAGGTGCTCGTGGCTGTGAAGTGCCTGTGGAAGACAGGGAGGATCCTTACTCCTGCAAACTGCTCAACATCACGAATCCAGGTAAGTTGCCTTTTTCCTAAGACTGCCATATACAAGTTTGATGTTTAGTATAAGTTGCTTAATTTTATAGTATAGAATCTATTTTTATCATCACAATTTATGTTTCATCCTTTTTGACAGACTGGCTAATCACTCAAGGTATCTGCAGAGATTCCTTAGAGAAACAGAATTTCAGGGTCCAGGAGAGTTTATTTTTCAGTGTAATTCAGATGTATCTGAACATTTCTTATGCTTAGAAAAGTCCTGAATTACTGAATTTTGAACTTTCGGAAAATTGCTGATTTCACCAGTTAATTTATAATAGCCTTTATACAAATATTGTGAAAAATTTCTCTTAGAATTATTGCCTAACTTTCTGAAAAAGAAACAAATAATAAAATATTAAAAACACAAGTAATATTTTTTATTTCTTAGAATTTAAAGGTTGTGGGTGTTCTGGTGAGGATGAAGAAAGCTGTCTGTGTCTGTTAGCACTACCTATTATGTTCCGCTGTGATTCTAAGGGAGCTTAAACTTTTCCAGATCTTTAATATGCTGCTTATGACTTCAGGTATTTTAAGGCTTGTCAAACCTATGTAATTATGTACACCTCACTTTCATAGGCAGTGATGGTATAATGGTTAAGATCATGAGCTCTGAAATTCAAGCTCCATGACTTTAAATCCAGGCTCTGCCATTTTCTAGCTGTGTGACTGCCTGTGCCTCAGTTTCATCATCTGTAAACTGGGGATAAAAGTAGCTACTCGTGGGGATTGACATGAAGATGAAATAAGTTGATATACATAAACTATTTAGAGTAGTTCCTAGGACATGGTAGGAATAAAATGCTGTTATTTTAAAGAGCCTATCTTTTTGTAAAGTTGGGTTTCAATCAACTGTTTTAATAAATCAGACCATGTATTCAGGTTTATATTATAAAGCTGGGTTTTCTTACTTAGGATGTCTATGAATTTAGTTAATGTGAGCAAAATTTTATGTATAATTGTGTTCTTCTGAAGGTCCTTTAGCTTTCACTGGAGTCCAAAGAGATCACAGTCTTATAAAATATTGTTATTGTTGATGTGTAGCCTACAACAATTTATGGTTGAAAACCAAACTAAATCAAAACCAAAAAGAAAGAAAAAATTAACCAGACTTTTATTAAGTGCTATTTATTATTCATTAATATTAAAGAGTTGAGGGGCTGACTGGTCAGCTCAATTGGTTAGAATACAGCCTTATAATAACACCAAGGTCAAGGGTTTGTATCTTCATGCTGGTTAGCCACCAAAATTTAAAAAAAAGTGGAGCTTTCCATTAATAGAAATTTTTTTTTTTTTGTCTTTTTTCGTGACCGGCAACGGATTGCAACCCTCAGTGTCGCGCCCGTACCGGACCGGGACCGGCCACGGGATCGCAACCCTCGGTGTTGCTCCCGCCCCTCGCTCAGCCAGTGAGCGGCCGGTCTGCATGTGGGATCCGAACCCTCAGCGGAAGCGCCACCGCGCTTCCCAAGCGGCGCACTATAGCAGTGCACCACCAGGCCAGCCCTAGAAAATTTTCATATATGTAATATCTAGGTTACAAATTAAATATATATAACTAAACATTGAACTAAATTTTATCTTTTTTTTTATTGAATCATAGTTGATTATACATATTTTTGGGGTTCAGTGTTGACATATGTTGATCAAGTCAATATTACTAGCATATATATTGTTACAAATCATACTTATTCTTTATGCCCCTTGTCCAATCTCACCCCATCCCTCTCCCCCCTCTAATTACCCTAGATTTCTTATTTCCTTCTGAAAGAATAGTGGTTACTCTGTTGATTTGTTGCCTAGATAATCTATCCAATGCTGAGAGGTGTATTCAGGTCCCCCAATATTATCATAGAGCAGATGCTTCTTCTGTCACTCTGGAATGAGCTTTGAGGAGAGAGACATCCTCTTCTTTTCTTTGGTCACTGCTTGTGACTGTCCTTGTGACAGTGCACTCTAGTGGCTGGTGGACCATCTGCATGGTGGTTGTAGTGTCTAGCCACTAGTTGGTGGTGGCGCAGGTTGTGTGCCTGGTTGTGGGAGGAGGGTCTGGTCCCTAGATCCATGCCTCAGGACCCTGAGTGGGCCCCATGGTGCTGGTGGTGTGCCTGGTTGTGGGCGGAGGATCTGGTCCCTGGCTCCATGCCTCCAGACCCTGGGCAGGCCCCGTGGCACTGGTGGTATGCCTGGTTGTCTCCCCTTTCTGGCTTGGCAGCCCAGGGGACTTCCGGTCCTTCTAGGCATTATAGGTGTTCTTTTGTGAAATGAGACCTTTACTAGTTAATATCAAACTTTGTCTCTGGTTGTGGGTACTTTGTTT
>NW_007737442.1:12023-12900 GCF_000696425.1 Galeopterus variegatus | reverse complement strand
GCAGCTCCAGCCTGGAAGCGACTGGGGCTCTAAACAGTCAAAGAGGTTTTTTCTTTCTCTCTTCGTAGCTTCTCTGGCCTTTGTGCATTTCGTAGGTCCCTCATCCTCTCCCCCTGAGCTCCAGCGGCCCCAGCTTGCTGTTGTTGCTTTTTAATAGTTGTAAATTAGTTGATTTTTGGGAGAGTGACACTGGGGACCATCTATTCTGCCATCTTGACCGGAAGTCCAAATTTTATCTTTTTGATGATCCAAGAAGCATTTAGGGTTATTTAAGTACCTTAAGGTCATGATGAACATTAATTACTGTAGACATGTAGAAAGTCTGACTAATAGCAAAGCAACAGGATTTCCAGTGTCCATGTAGCTCAAAGTTCAAGGTACATTTGATTTAGATAGATAACATCTAAAAATCTTATACAAGCGTATTTCAGAAAGTTTGTGGGAAAGTAGAATTAAAAGATATACAAATCTTTCCATGAACTTTTGAAGTACCCTCATATTATAATGTACTTGACCTATTGCCTGTAATAGACATTCTTCTACTTTGAATGTCTTTTATTTACTGAATATATTAAAGAGAAAAATCTGTCATTTTTCAGTATGTTTGGAGTCTAGCCCCTCCAGCCAGTGTTTGTCCAGCCCATGAGAAAAATCTGTGTCTCCTCTTTTTCCCTCCTGCTCACATCTGTAGTTGGGGAGAAGCCATCATTTCCCTTTAGTTATATTTTATTGAGCTAGATCTGCTGAGTGTGAAATAGCTTCTAGGAACTCTAAGTTGAGAATCCAAATGATCTGGGGGTTGGGAAGGAAATAGTATTTCTATTTATCTGCAAATAAGAAAACATGGGGGCCGGCCCGGTGGCGCACTGGATAGTGC
>NW_007737442.1:1572-11164 GCF_000696425.1 Galeopterus variegatus | reverse complement strand
ACAACACCAAGTCAAGGGTTAAGATCCCCTTACCGGTCATCTTTTTAAAAAAAAAAAATAAGAAAACATAATCTTTATTAATACTGAATATATAGACTAACCACAATATATATGTGTGTATTTTGTAAGTAAAGATATGGGTATGTATACAGATTTTCTTTTTTTTTAACTGATGGGATTGTGTAATCAGAGTTTGAAAACCACAGCTCTAAAAGATACAAGGAACTTTGATATAATAATCTTTTAAAATAGGTTTTATATTATTTCTCAAAGTAGCACTGATGCTCTTTGCCATATTAACTGTTTCATATAATCTATCCCAATTCATTTATGGTAATTAGAAAAATTATTTGAAAAGGACTGGTTTTGGCACTGGTTAGACAGCTGTGGGGGAGTGGAAAGAGCACTGATTTTGGAGTCGCTAAACCTGGGTTTGATTCCTGCCCCTGCCACTTTCTGTCACTTGGAGCAAATTGCAGTCTTTGGGATGCAATTTCTCAATCTGTAAACTGGAGATAATGCCACCAACATACAGTATAGTTGTAAAGATGTAAATGTGATGGGGAATGGCACATAGCAGGTGGTCAGAAATGCTTACTGTGTGTTTTATATGCTTATCTTTTATCAGTATTGTATAGGAAGTTTTTTTCATGTTATTTGAAGTGATTTCAGCTACTTTTTTTATACTGTGATAATTGCCTGTCGTATCACAAATATTTTAAATTGCCTAACAGGAAGTAGGATTTGCAGAGCCAGGCCAAGTTTACTGATGATGTCTGCAATCAGTACCGTTTTTATTATCCCTATTTATCTGACCCTTCCAGTTGAGTTAAATTTAATATTCTCCTGTGGTGTTTATGTATATATGCACACACGTGTATGCAAAAACCTGTTAAAGCAGTTCTGATAATTAAATAACTTGCTTAGATGTGACTGAAAACTTTATTCTTAAATTTCAAAATATGTTTTCATTTTCCAAGAGGAGCTATGATTCTCAAGCATTTTTCAACTTCCTGCCTTTTGTAAAAGAATTACACAATAAATTACCTAGATTTTGCTGTCATGCCCATTTTGCTACCTTATATTAGTAAAATAAAAGATTATATTTGTTCAATTGTGTAAAACCCCTGTTCTCATTACTTCTTTAGTTCTGAATCAGGAAATCGAAGCATTCAGTCTTTCTGAAGATACTTCAGGGCTCTCAGAGGACCGAGTTGTCAGTGTGAGCTTCCGAGTTCTGTACCCAATTGTTATTACCAGTCTGGGAGTGTTCTCTGATGCCAGTGATGTGGGTTTCCAGAGGAACATCACTGTCAAGCTTTATCAGGCAGAACAGGAGGTATGTACTACTTTGTACATAATTCACCTCGTTTTTCTTTTCCAAAAACATCAACTTTTTCTTATGGCATATAATAGATTGGAAGACTAATTCTCTCTCGCTGGGATACTTCCAACTTCCAAGGTTGCGCTGTAACCAACTGAGCTAACTAGCGAGCCACTCTTCCCTTATTGATTGAATACACTGTAGTGTAATAGAGTATAGTGCTGGTTTGGGGAGAGATACCTGTGAATGAATGTGTTACATCTAGAAAAGAAGGAGTTGGACTAGATTAGAAATTCCCAACCTAAAATTCTCTAAAGCCTAAGGAATTTCAAAAGTTGATAATGGAAATAAAAAGTTTGGGTCTCTTAGGATTAAATGAAGTTACTGAGCTTACTCTGTTCCTGATATGTGGGGAAATCTGGTTTGTTCACAGGGTATATCTGAAGGACTGTAGCATGGAATTGTATTTGAAAAGATCTGTGTCTAGGTTTTAAACACCCATATAGCCACCAACTAGATTCTACCATAGTTAACCTTTTGCTGCGTTTGCTTTATCATGTATATATTCGTTCATCAATCTATCTTTTTTTAAATGTATTTCAGAGTTAATTGCAGGCATTGGGATGCTTCAGCCCTAAACACTTCATGCATATCATTAACTAGGCTTTAATATTTTCTTATAGTTTTTTAAATTTACAACAGGGAAACGTGACGTGCACTCAGTTTTTTAAACTGCATAAACATGTGTAACACAAACTCCTATCAAGGTATAAAACATATCACCCTAGAAAGTTTCCTCAGATTCCTTTTCATTCAGTTTCCTTCCCTATCTCCCAGAGGAGACCACTGTTCTGATTTTTTGGTTTATCATAGACTAGTTTTGCCTGTTCTAGGACTTCATATGTAAATGGAAGCATGTAGTAAGTTCTCCGTTGTGTAAGGCTTCTTTCATTCAACGTGATGTTTTTGCTACATATCCATCATGTTGTATGATCAGCGAATTTTTCCTTTTCATTCTTTTAATTACTAAGTAGAATTCCAACAATATGCAGTTTTTATCCATTCTCCTGTTGATGGGCACCTGGAATGTTTCCAGGGTTTTTCTCCTTTATTCTGTTAGTGTGATTAATTATGTTTATCGACTTTGGGATGTTAGACCAATCTCTTCTTCTTGGGATAAAACCCTCTTGGTCACGATATATTATTCTTTTATTTATTGCTGGAAATTGTGTTTCTTATGGACAGCATATAGTTGAGTCTTTCTCTTTTTATCCTTTCTGAGAATCTCTACTTTTTACAGGAAGTGTTTATAACAATTATCAAAGTGGTCAGATTTCAGTTTTTCATTGTGTTGTTTGTTTTTTGTTTGTTCCACCTATGTATTATTCCTCTCTTTCTCTTTTCCTGCCTTATTTTGGATTAATCGAATATTTTTTAGAATTCCACTTTAATTTCTCTATTGTCTTTTTAGCTACAGCTTTTTGTACAATTATTTTTTGTGTGTATAGTAGATGTAAGAATTACAGTGTACATGCAGAACTTTTCAGTCTTCTTACAGTTGCTATTGTACCCCTTCATGTCAAGCATAAGAACCTTGCATCTGTGTAGCTCCATTTACCATCCCTCACCTTTTTTGCCGTACTCGTCTTGTACGTTACTTCTGTGTCTGCTGTAAATCCCACAATACACTGTTATAATTTTTGCTCTAAACAGCTGAACGTATATTAAAGGAATTTAGAGAAAAAATAGTCTTTTATATTTGCCCACATATTTACCACTTCTGGTGTTCTTCATTGCTCTCTGAATATTCAGTGTTCTGCATGATACTACTGTGTGCCTTCAACCCAGATAGCAACCTTTAGTATTTCTTACAGTGCAGGTTTGCTGCTGATGGATTCACTTAGCTTTCTGGTTTGTTTGTTTGTTTTGCTTATTTTCATTTTTCTGAAAATGTTTTTATTTCACCTTTATTCTTTTTTTCTTGTTTTTTCCTATTTTTGTGAGATATTTTCTGAATGTGAAATTCTGGGTTGATTTTTTTTTTTTTTCCCTCAGTATTTCAAAGGTGCATTGCAGTGTTTTCTGGTAGGAAGTCAGCCATCCTTCACATTGTTCCAACGTATTAATCTATATAATATAGTTTCTGTTTGTTTTTTCCTGGCTGCTTTTAAGATTCTCTCTTTATATTTGGTTTTAAACAATTTGGTTTTATTGTACCTTGGTGTTGTTTTTCTTTGTGTCTGTTCTGCTCAGGGTTTGCACAATTTCTCCAATCTGTAAATTTGTGTTTTTTGCCAAAATTGGAAAATTTTTAGCTATTTCTTCAAAACCTTTTCCAGCCCACCATTCTCTCTATTCCACCTGGGATTCCAATTACATGTATGTTAGATCTTTTAGAATTGACTCATAGACCATGAGACTGTGTTCATTTTTTTCAGTGTTTTTCTGTCTTTTTCAGATTTGGATAATTTCTGTTCATCTGTATTCCAGTTCACTGACTCTTCTGTCATCTCAGATCTGCATTTAAGCCTGTCCAATGAATTTTTTAGTTTAAATTTATTTTAGGTAGTGTACATTTTAATTCTTTAATTTCCATTTTAATTCCTTTTTTATGGTTTCTGTTTCTCTAAGATTTCCTATGTTTTCATTCATTTTGGGCATATTTTTCTCTACAGCCTTGGCCGTAGTTATAACACCTTTAAAAACCTTGTCTGTTTATAGTAAATTTGGATTTTATCCTAGATATTGTGAGTAATTCATTGCAGGAACTCTGAATCTTATTATACTCCTCAAAGAATATTTTTTTTGTTTTAACAGCAATTAAATTGGCTAGACACAGATTCTAAACTCTGTCTCCCTTGCAATGGGCAGCAGCTAAAATCTTTATTTAGTTATTTTGGCCTTAGGTGGGCTGTTTGGGTTCTGCCTTGAATGTGTATTTCACATTCAAGGCAGCCATAGATTTGGGCAGAGTTTATATGCTGATTCCAGCCATTGTGATTACAGTGAGAAGAGCTGTATCATGTTACTGAACTATAATAGTTCATATATTATTCTGTTAAAAGATTTCGTTGATACTAAATGAAGCTCAAATAGGTGACTGAAATAGCAATACTGTGAATTGCACTATTATCCTTTTCTAAAAATTAGGATCAATCTTGAATTTTCTGATGTACTTAATGGTTTAATTGTCAGTCTTTTTTTTAACTATAATGTTTGAGTTTAAATCAAGTAATTTGGTTCAGATGTACAATTTTTTTTTTTTGGCTTTTTTTTTTTTTTTTTGTGACTGGTAAGGGGATCGCAACCCTTGGCTTGGTGTCGCCCGCACCAGTGAGCGCACCGGCCATCCCCATATAGGATCCAAACCCGCGGCAGGAGCGTCGCTGCGCTCCCAGTGCCGCACTCTCCCGAGTGTGCCACGGGGCCGGCCCCAGATGTACAATATTTTGATCGTGTTGATTTAACATTTTGTTACCATACTTTTAGCCAGGAAAGAGTTATAATATTTGTCCTCAAGGAAGGACTAGTCTAAGGTAGACACTAATGGGTTCATGGGTAGTCACAATGCGAAAAATATTTTCACTGCATTGCTAAAACTGGTGTTCATGAAAGACACAGATATAATCCATTGAAACATTCTTAATTTTGATCTTCCGCATGGTCTTAGTAGCTTTCACAGAAGCTTCCCTATGGTAAGTAGGTATGTGAGAATAGGAGGGCACTTTAGTACTCGCTTTGGCAGCACATACACTAAAATTGCAATGACACACAGGAGATTAGCTTGGCCCCTGTGCAAGGGGGACACGCAAGTTTGTGATGTGTTCCATATTTTTAATTCTGCCATTTGCAACAACATGGATGAGATTAGAGAAAATTATGTCAAGTGGAATAAGCCACGCATGGAAAGAGAAATACCACATATTCTCACTCATGTGTGAAAGCTAAAAAAGTTGATCTCTTAGGAGTGTAGAATAGTGGTGACAACAGATTAGTGGTGGGAAGGGGGAGGAGGTTCGGAGAGGGTGGTCAATGGATACAGAATTGTAGCACTCCCTACAGAGTGTTATAGAAGGTCTAGTGTTTTGTAACATTCTGTAGGGAGATTACAGTCAACAACAAATTATTGTATAACTTGAAGTAGCTAGCAGAGAGGATTTTGTGGGGGGTTTTTTTGTTTGTTTTTTAATTGAAACATCGATTGTACATATATGAGGGGTACAGCATTAAATATCAATACCTGTGTGCAATACATGATTCTCAAATCAGTATAATTACTATATCATTATACAATGTAATTATTTTTTATGACTCTTTACCAATTTTTTGCTAACCTCCCCTCCCCCTCCTGCTTTCCCACTCCTGATGGCCTCAGGAGTAGAGAGGATTTTGAATGTTCCCAACACAAAGAAGTGACAAATGTCTGAGTTCATGGATATGCTAGTTAACCTGATATAATCATTGCACACTGTATAAATGTACCCAAACATCACATTGTACTCCATAAATATATACAGTTATCATGGGTCAATTAAGAAAAAAGAAACAGAGGATAAATTTCAGAGGCAGAAGTTGATTAGAGGGTACCAGAAACAGGGAAGGAATAAAGGGAAGTTCTTGCTTAATGGCTACAGAGCTTTATGTTTAGGATGATGAAAAGTTTTGGAAATAGAGGTAGGTGATGGTCACACAGCATTGTGAATGTGACTAATTCCACAGAATGTATGTTTAAAAATAGTCACAATGGCAAATCTTATGTTATATGTAATTTATTACAGTAAAAAAAAATATGAGGAGTCTTCAAAAAGTTCATGGGAAAATTCATATTTATCTTTTAATTCTATTTTTCCACGAACTTTTGAAGTACTCTTGTAGGCATAAGACTAAGGAAATGTTCTTGCTTAAAAGAAATGGGAAGGCCCAAAGAAAACAATAGACATAATGAGAATCACTCCTTTTTTATATTTTCTTCTTTGTTGTGTTTGTATTTTCTTCTGAAGCTTCTTTCTGAAGGGGTATTCCTGAGTGTTTTCATTCCTTGTAGAAATCTGTGCTCTTTCCATTCATACTAAACCCTTTGTGGAGGAGTTTTAATGCTGCAATATTTTGACTTAATTTAACAACACCTCTCACTTCCCTTAAAGCTTTTCATTTCAAGGTAGGGTGTTTTTTAAGGTTATGTGGATTTTGTTTATTATTTGAGAACTTTATGACAACTTTGATTATCTTAAGAATCTTTATTTAATAACCATGATTGCACGAGATGACCCACATGATGCCAAAACCACAGTAGAACAATGTTAGTAACCATGTTGGGGCCATTGTGGGTTTAGCTGAACAAAATGCGAGGTGTTTGAAAACTTGTTGTGTATGTGATGTATAACATGAAGGTTTTTTCTTTTTTTCTTGCTTTTTTGTGTTTTTCCCCCCAATTTGTAGGAGGCCCTTTTCATCGCTCGCTTTAGTCCTCCCAGCTGTGGTGTGCAGGTGAACAAGCTCTGGTACAAGCCTGTGGAACAGTTCATCTTGCCAGAGGTACAGGGTGCAATGAAAAGACTATCGTACCATGCAGTCCTTCATAGGAGTTGGTACGTGCTTTCAGAGACAGCACTTGGTGGTTTATTGTCCCAGGGCAGCTCTCCAGAGTGGGGGATGATGATACCAGCTTTGGGTGTACTAAAACATAGTGCTCTGCATACACTCCTCCAGAGAACTTTGTGATGCCTCAGGGGTTCCAAAACCACACTTTTTGAAAAGCACTGCATATTGCCATAGTTTATTTAGTAGAGAACTGCACAACTGTTTTAGTGACAAAGAATTGTGTTAGGTACTGATAGAAAGACTCGGACACAGATACCATTTGGGTAAGTTAAATAGTTTACTTATCTAAAGAATGAAAAAAAAAAATCACTGCAAACAGAATAATGGCAGAGAGATGGGCCACATTTCCAAATTAAATAAAACTTGTCCAAAGGATGAACAATTGTGGATGGTGACTGAAAACATACCTGTTACCTCTGGTTCTCTCTAGATGCAGCCTTTAATAGACATGTGCTGGAGAGAACTTTGCCTGCCAAGTGCCCTCATCAGTCCTGGAGTTAAGCCACAGTATGGTTGCAGAGTGTGAATCAGGCATGAACAAATTACTTGTCCATCAGCCGCAGCATGCTTTTTTGGGGTGGGGAGGTGCTAGCTGGTATGGGGATCTGAACCATTGGATAATCTTTTTTTTCAGCTGGCTGGAACCGAGATCCAAACCCTTGACCTTGGTGTTATAATGCTGTGGTATAACTAGCTTCCAGCCTGTTTTAGTCTAGTCTGAGTATATTCCTGAACTCACTGCTTTGGAACCACAATAGGGGTCAGTTTCCTGAACATCTATGAGACTCACTTTATTTTTTTTTAATTAATTAATTAATTATTATTTTTTTTGGCAGCTGGCTGGTAGGGGGATCTGAACCCTTGGGATTCACTTTAGATCAGCTACAGAGTTCATTCTGCAACATCAAAGCTGAGTTGAGATGTGGAAGCTAGTCAATTGATCAGCCCTACTGACTGACCAAGATACTTTTTCCTACCACCTTGTGCAGTCATAGAACCACACATTTTTATAATATGCTGTGGATCTTTGGAGTTGAGTACAAGTAGTTGAAACTATGTTAATTCTGTGTATATCAAGGAGATCTCTTTAACTGTATATGAACTTCCATTTAAAAACATTTTAAATAAAAGCTAAACTAAAACACACCAGGAAAAAACAAAATGCAGATAAGCTGAAGGAAAATAATGAAGACCACCAGAATCTCATAATTAAGAGATAATCATTTAACATTTTGGCTTTTATGCTTATATAGTTACTAGGATTATAGTGTTCGTCCTGTGTGATAATTTGCTTTCTTTAACATATCCTGAACATCTTTTGATATAAATATACTTCTTTTTTTTTTTGGTGGCTGGCCAGTATAGGATCCAAACCCTTGACCTTGGTGTTACCAACACCACACTCCAACCAACTGAGCCAATTGTTATTTATTTATTTATTTTTTCTTTTTTGTCCTTTTTGAGACCAGCCGCACCGCACTCAGCCAGTGAGCGCTATGAGCACACCAGTCATCCCTATATAGGATCCGAACCCGCGGCAGGAGTGCTGCTGCGCTCCCAGCACCGCACTCTCCCGAGTGCACCACTGGCTCGGCCCCAATTGTTATTTTTTAATGGCTACATAGAATCACATTCAATAGAAATATTGTCATTTATTTAACTCTGTAGTTGGATATTAATTTATTTCCAATCTGTCAGTATTAGGAAAAAGGCTATCTTCTTAATTCCATATATGAGCTTCTTTTCACGTACAGTGTGCACTATCAATGTTACCTTTTCATTAAGAGCAGCAGCCCAGCCGAGCAGCGCCGGCCAGGAGTGGGGTCACAGTTTTTGAAGGAAGCTGTTCTTCGGTTGGTTTATTCACGTACTCTACCCAGAATATTTGTTGAGAACTTACTGTGTGTCAAGCACGGGGCTACATCAGGACACAGTAGGGTCTGCCTCCCCTTAAAGCAGCTGCCACTCCAGTGGGGAGAGCAGCGGCCCTGGTGTTCTCCTTAACTCACTGCTGTAAGCAGCTTCCTGACATTAGCTCACTGGTAAGCTCCTTTGGGATGAGCCAGAGTCAGCTACGAGAGGCCTCCCTTTCTGCTCGAAACTGGCACAGGCCGAACCCAATGCAGACCTCGTGTGACTTTCACAGGGAGAGTAACATTACTCTGAGGAGACCAGGAGCGCTAGCACCGTGTTTAGGTGCTGTCCAGGAAGATCTGGGTCACAGGGCTGCTGTTCACAAAAGACTCATGAGGATT
This sequence comes from Galeopterus variegatus, assembly GCF_000696425.1. Lineage (NCBI taxonomy): Eukaryota > Metazoa > Chordata > Mammalia > Dermoptera > Cynocephalidae > Galeopterus > Galeopterus variegatus. The sequence goes on along the minus strand of NW_007737442.1, from coordinate 1,984 downwards.
GGTATGTGCAGGAAAGAGGAAGTGAAGTGCCTGGGAGTGAGTAGGTATGAGAGGGTGCGTGTGGGTGCTGCATGGGCGAGTTTGAATCCCTGTTCTGCCCCTTGTGTGAGGCACTTCACCTCACTGTGCCCGTTTCCTCCTCTGTACGATGGAGGCACTGCACTACCCAGTTCAGAGGGTTGTTCTGGGGGCCAAATGACTTAACTTGTGTAGACTGCTTAGAACACACTCCCACATGGCACTCATTCAGTAAATAATTGCACACTGGCATTATTACAGCAGCTCCTTGTCTGGATCTGTGGGGTCCTGTGCTTTAAGAACAGTGTTTCTCCTCTTGCTTCCTCTCGCCGGGGGATCTGCTTGTACCCGCCAGCTCCCTGCCACTTTCCACGATGAGTAGAAGCAGCCTGAG
>NW_007737442.1:0-1230 GCF_000696425.1 Galeopterus variegatus | reverse complement strand
TGTAGACTGCTTAGAACACACTCCCACATGGCACTCATTCAGTAAATAATTGCACACTGGCGTTATTACAGCAGCTCCTTGTCTGGATCTGGGGGTCCTGTGCTTTAAGAACAGTGTTTCTCCTCTTGCTTCCTCTCGCCGTGGGATCTGCTTGTACCCGCCAGCTCCCTGCCACTTTCCACGATGAGTAGAAGCAGCCTGAGGCCCATGCCAGATGCAGCTGTCCCAGAATCGTAAGCCACATAAACCTCTGTTCTTTATAAATTACCCAGTCTCAGGTATTTCTGTTATAGCAACACAAAACGGACTAAAACAGAAAATTGGTACCAAGCAGTGGGGTGTTGCTTTACAGCTACTTGAAAATGTGGAGGCATCTTTGGAACTGGGTAATGGGCAAAGGTTGGAGGAGTTTGGAGGACTTAGAAGAAGAGAAAAAGACTAGGGAAAGTTTGGAATGCCTTAGAGACTTATGTAGTGGCGAGCAGAATGCTGATAGAAATGCGGACAGTAAAGGCCATGCGGATGATGAGGTCTCAGATGGGAATGAGGGACTTATTAGGAATTGGACAAAAGATCACCCCTGCTATGCCATAGCATGGAATTTGGCTGCATTGTGTCCATGCCCTTGGATTTTGTAGAAGGTGAGACTTAAGAGTTGTGAACCAGAGCATTTGACCAAAGAAATTTCTGAGCAGCAAAGCATTTCAGGACGCTGCATGGCTACTTCTAACAGCCTACTCTGAGTTATGGCGGCAAAGGCATGANGAGGGTTGTGATCCGTTGCCAGACACGGAAAAAAGACAAAAAGACAAAAAAAAAAAAAAAAGAAAAAGAAAAAGAAAATTGGTACCAAGGAGTGGGGTGTTGCTTTACAGCTACTTGAAAATGTGGATGCATCTTTGGAACTGGGTAATGGACAAAGGTTGGAGGAGTTTGGAGGACTTAGAAGAAGAGAAAAAGACTAGGGAAAGTTTGGAATGTCTTAGAGACTTATGTAGTGGTGAGCAGAATGGTGATAGAAATGCGGACAGTAAAGGCCATGCGGATGATGAGGTCTCAGATGGGAATGAGGAACTTATTAGGAATTGGACAAAAGATCACCCCTGCTACACCATAGCATGGAATTTGGCTGCATTGTGTCCATGCCCTTGGATTTTGTGAAAGGTGAGACTTAAGAGTTGTGAACCAGAGCATTTGACCAAAGAAATTTCTAAGCAGCAAAGCATTCAG
>NW_007737441.1:52344-53041 GCF_000696425.1 Galeopterus variegatus | reverse complement strand
AACCTGTTCCAACCTTTTAATTTCAACCTACAATGCTTTTTATTTAAAATAGTTTTCTTGAGAACTACATATAGCTGGGTCTTGCTTTTTTATTCAACCTGATATTTTTGTGTTTTAACTGATATGCCTAGATCATTAAATCAATTATGATTTAATTGCAATCTACCTTCTTACTAGTTGTTTTCTGCTTTTTCCACCTCTTCTCAGCCCACTTTTCCATCTTACAATGGCTAATTTTGGATCAAATAGTAATTTTTATGATTTAGTTTGATCTGTATTTTGGTTTATTATTTTTAACACTTTTTAAAAGTTTATGATGATATTGCCCTAGGATTTACAACATAAAAATTTAATTTGCCACAATCTACCTTCAAATAATATTTTGCCGTTTCATATATAAGGACTTACAATTCACAATTTCTCTCATGCTTTTGCTATTTTTGACTTACATTTTGCTTTTACATATGCTATAAGCAAATAATACATTAATGCATTGCTAATAATTTTATATTAGACATTTGATTATCTTCTAAAGTAATTTGAAATAAAAGCATGAATTTATATCTTAATTTTTGCTATTTTCAGAACTGTTTAGTATTTGCTTTTCTCTGGTAGAGATCAAAGTTTCTGCCTAGTAGTATATTTATTCTATCTGAAAAACTCATTTTTATTTATTTATTTTTCCTTTTTTCGTGTC
>NW_007737441.1:45482-50957 GCF_000696425.1 Galeopterus variegatus | reverse complement strand
GGTAGGTAGAGACATGGGTTTATCGGACTTCTGGGAGTTTCTGGCCGGCCAGCTGGATATCCACACTGCCATGCGGTACATACAGTGACACAGTGAAGAGATCAAAGAAGAGGTGTAAATCATGTGTGTGGCTCTGTGTCGACCCTCGCCCAGCTCACGTGGCTCAGAGTGTGTGGGCGATCTGGCTGAGTAGATCAGTTAATCCAGTCACTACTGTCCTGGGGCCAGAGCACTGCAGCAGCCGCGTGCTAATGCACTTAGTCTCTGCTTCCTCATCCAGGCTTCAGTTGGTCTTAGGGGGGACGTGCCTTTCTTTGGGTAACCACCTTGGCCAGGGGTAGTTTCCCAGGGGCGCGGGGGAGCTCTGGTGTGCAGGGAGGGGGAACGGGGCTATGACCAGCATTTGCCCAAACCCCTGAAATGCTACCTCTACCCTATTTTCTCTCTCTCTCTTCTTCTGCCATTTTAATTACTTCTCTGTTAGACCCTTTGCTAATGATCCACAGCTCTTCTATGTTCTGTTTTCCTCCTCTTCCCCCTTCTCTTTCTCCCCTTCTTCCTCCTAGTATTTTTGTTTCTCTTTTTATAGTTTTCACTATTTATTCTACAGCCTTTAACCTATAAATGGTTTTAATTTTAAATTATTTTGCTAATAGTTTTGTAACCGAGACCCCAAAGGCCCGTTTGCTTCCTGCTCAATAGCCAATAATGGAGAGGCGAGAGCTGGTGCAAGGAAAGGCAGCCTTCGATCAGGGAGCCGGCAGCCTGGGGAAGTGGTGGACTTTTGTCACCTCTCCACCCCTCCCAGGTCTTATAGGGGTCTGTGAGGACAGCTGATGCATGGTGACCACTCAGGGACGAGCAGATATGCGTGAGTGTTTCAGATCATCATCAAGGAACTTCCCTGGTGGGAGCTGCCAGCGTCCTGCTTCATTCTCCATGGGTTCAGTTCCGCTTATGCTCAAGTAAGGGTAGGTTGCTGAGCTAGTAAAGATCAGCCGTCTGGATTCATAAGTTTTTCTCTAATTATTTGTGTGCAATGTGAGACCAAGAGTCATTATGTGCTGGCAGTTAGAGGTAGGCTGTGTGGTTTGCGTTACAGGAGAGAGCAAGTCTTTTTTTAAATTCAAAGTTTTAACAAAATGGAGCCACGTTTGTTCAGGCTGTTACACCTTCCACATCTGTCAAATCCCAGTCTGGTTCCATCGAATGCTTTGTCTCTTCCCAGTGTTTCATTTTAATTTTTTTCTCCTTTTCTACATGTCTCTATCTTTTTGGTTAAACTTGACATATCTTCTAGGACAGTAGAGAAAAAAGATAAATAGGATTTGTGCCTAGAAATGGAGATGCCTCTTCTTTTTCTTTGCCCTTAGTAAGGTGGTTGAGTCAGTCTAATCATATATTTGAACTAGGTTTTGGTTTCTGTGTTATTCTTATAACCCTCAATGCATTTCAGTCTTCAGGTTCCTATGGTGTTGCCTTTTGCATTTAGGGTGAGGGTGGTTTGCCACAGTCTTTTTCTTCACTTGCTTCTTTATGTTTTTCCTTGTCAACTGAGCCTCAGAGAGGGTCCCTTTTCATGACCTTACCCCTACTCCATTGTAGAAGATTGGTACTTGTTACGTACCATTTATTACCCTGGTAGTTGGAGCATTTCTTTGTATTCTTGTTAAACTCTAGCCTTAAGTAGGCACTGAATACCTGAGTCTCACAGATGGGACTTTCTTCGAGATCCTTTCCCTCCCCTAGTGATAAGGTTCTTTAATGGTCTGTGTTGAAGATATCCTCCTGATCCTTTTCCAGGGATAGTTGTTTTTTAAATTATTTGCCTTTTCTCTGAGTGCAAGGGATCATCACCTATATCTACAGAGTTACAGATTATTTAGCTCTCCCCTAAAAATTAAGGATTTTGTTCCATGAGAGATATGAGGAAGATAAGTAGGTGGGCCTTCATAACCTCCCACAGCAATTTCTGCTTCTTAGGTGGCTTCCTTGGGTCTCTTATCCTGCCCTAAGTCTTAGCTTTCAGAGCACTCCTTGAGATCTGCGGATTAATGTCTGCCAGTAAGTATGAATCCTCTTCTTTTTGTATTTTCCAGAGGTTATTTACTGACATGCTAGCCCATCCTCAGCCTTTAGCAATTCACTGAAAGTCGTAGTCAAATTTTTCTTACTAGCTTATATGGTATTTGGTGTTTGTCTCGGGTAATCAGGTGCTCACATTCTATTTCTTCTTGGAGTCACATGTGGTTTTTTTTCTTTTTTTCCTTTTTGTCTTTTTTCGTGTCCGGCAATGGATCGCAACCCTCAGTGTCGCGCCCGTACCGGACCGGGACTGGCAACAGGATCGCAACCCTCCGTGCTGCGCCCACACCTCGCTCAGCCAGTGAGTGGGAACCGGTCTGTATGTGGGATCTGAACTCTCGGCGGGAGCGCCGCCATGCTCCCAAGCGGTGCACTGTAGCAGTGCGCCACCAGGCCGGCCCCACATGTCGTTTTTTGATTCTGTGTTGTTGCATTGCCCTGGGACTCAAACTCACTGATGGGTTTAAGAAAAGTTGTGTTTTGTTGATTATTCATATTCTTACTATTGCTATGTTAGGAGCAATATTCTTTTCAATTCTCTACATCTTAAGTGAAAGCAGGGAGTCCTTGCCTTCCTTCCTGAAGAATACTTTTATAAATGTAGATTTTGGAGTTGAAAGTTTTCAGTTTTTATTTTCTTTTCCCACTTGAAGATATTATTCACTTCCTTTCTGGCCTCCAAAATTTTGGAAGAGATGCCAGACTTAAACTGAATTGTTGTTTATTTGTTATGTGTCATTTTCTTCCTGCTGACTTTAAGTTTGATTTTTATCTTTAAGTTCCTAAAGGAGTTTGACTGACGTAGCCTTCTTGGTGCTAATCTGCTTGGAATGTTTGTGTTATCCTTAATCTGTAAGTTTAGATACCTAAGCAAAATTTCTGCTGCTATCTCTTCAAATATTTTTCTTACACCATTATCTTTCTTCTTTCTTCTGGGATTTCAATTACATATTTGCTAAACTACTTGATATTATCTAATACTTCCCTGAGGTTTTATTCATTAGGTCTCCCCTAAAAATTAAGGATTTTGTTCCATGAGAGATATGGGAAAGATCAGTAGGTGGGCCTTCATAACTTCCCACAGCAATTTCTGCTTCGTCAACTTTGTCAACTTAATTCTACTGTTAGGCCCAGCTAGTGAATTTTTTTTTTCTTTAATTTATAGAATCTTTTGTTATGGTGTTCTGGAATTTTCATTTAGTTCATTCTTATAATTTCTGTTTCTCCAATGTTAATTTTTATTAATTTTTACAAGCATATTTTCTTTTACTTTACCAAATATAGCTGACACCCGAGAAAGTGAGTTTCCTTTTTGAGCCCAACAAAGCTAATCTGCTAAACCCATCAAAAAAACAAAAACACTCTTTGGAGAAAATAACACAATACAGCATCCCACAATTTAATATTCATAAGTTCAGTGATACAATGCTGAATTATTAAATATGTAAGAAGAACCAGAAAAATGAGACTCATTCTCGGAAGAAAAGGCAATCAATTGAGAACAAACCTGGGATGACTGGTTGTTGGAACTAATAGATATAATTTTAAAGCTCAAAATGGAAATTCACTTTCTTGGGTGCTATCTGCAATCTCAATTCAACTTTCTAGTCTCTAGTGGAGGTAGTTTAAGTCTGTGGTGTACCTGTGTGGTTGACTGATCATCAAAGACTTGGGTAGATAATATTTGGTGGTAACCTCTATCATTTCCTTCTTAGATTTCTCCCTTTTTTTTCAGTAGCTATACACAATTTTCTGGTTTTCCAGGCTAGACTGTTTGCAATTTTTTTCTACCACTTTCATCACCTTCTTGCACCACGTGAACTCTATTTATCCCCAAGGTTAAAGAAACTGCAAAAATCGGGAATTCACTCCGTATAACTTTCTTCCTCAAAACATGGATTCCCCACCTGAATCTTCGTATTTATTTCTATTAAATCTTCATTCCCCTCCTGCTTTTTTAAAAAAAAATTATTTCCAGAATTTAGTGATCCATATGTAGGAACATCATTTCAGTAGGATCTTACTCAAACATTACCAGAAGTGGAATCCAAAATAACCATTTCAATGACACTTTGAAAAGAGAACTTTTGTCTTACCTGCTGATGGAGTTTGGATGTACTGTCCTCCCAGAACTCAGGTGGAAATCTGATCCCCAGTGTGGCAGTTTGAGACACAGGGGTGGAACCCTCATGAATGGATTAGTGCTCTCCCTAGGTAGGGGGAGAAATGAGTGAGTCCTTGCTCTCTTAGTTTCCACTAGAGCTGGTTATTTAAAAGACCCTGACATTTCTGCTTCCCTCTTTTGCTTCCTGTCGCCATGTGAGCTGCTTGTACCCGTGGGTTGCTGCCACTTTCCACCATGACTAGAAGCAGCCAGAGGCCCATGCCAGATGCAGCTGTCCCAGAATCATGAGCCAAATAAACCTCTGTTTTTTATAAATTACCCAGTCTCAGGTAATTCTGTCATAGCAATACAAAACGGACTAATACAGAAAATTGGTACCAAGGAGTGGGGTGTTGCTATACAGATACCTTAAAATGTGGAAGAGGCTTTGGTTCTTTTCAAAATATCAAACTTTCATGAATGAGGACAATTCAGTTTTTCTGAATATGTTTTGAAATGCACTTTCACCCAGATTATGCTATCATTTAAATGGTTTTAAATTGATTTATTTTAATCATAGTTATTCTAGTGATTGATTTATTGACTATGCAAATGTAATTGCTTATATAAGCTTGCTATTTCATAAGCTCAGGAAGTGAACTGCTTATATCTCTACATTCTGGAAGTGAATAACCTTGTTTTCTACAATACCATAAACATTAAAATAATGTTGAGGTTTTTTTTTTAATTGTAAAGATTTTGTGTTTGATAGCATCTACCTTTCAGAATTTTCTGAAATAGCTTTGAAGAGAAGAGACATTGCTAGACATATTATACAAAGATTTTAGATATGTCATGGGGATTCTGATAATCTCCAAGAGTGCTATGGATTGAGCGAAATATATCACCCAAAGTCCATATATTAGAAGTTTAATTCCCACTATAACTGTTGAGGGTGGGAAATCGTATTATGGTAATTAAAAGTTTGGCCATTGAAGAGGTGATTAGATTGTAGGAATGTGCCATAGTGAATGGTTTAATAACAGTGGTCAGAGGCCGGCCCCATGGCGCACTCGGGAGAGTGCGGCGCTGGGAGCACAGTGGCGCTCCCTTCACGGGTTCAGATCCTATATAGGACTGGCCGGTGCGCTCACTGGCTGAGCGCGGTGCAGGTGACACCATGCCAAGGGTTGCGATCCCCTTACCGGTCACAAAAAAAGGACAAAAAAAAAAAAAAATACAGTGGTCAGAGACATGGTTCTGAGGGCTTTAAAGGAGAGCACACG
>NW_007737441.1:43544-45085 GCF_000696425.1 Galeopterus variegatus | reverse complement strand
AAAAAAAAAAAAATACAGTGGTCAGAGACATGGTTCTGAGGGCTTTAAAGGAGAGCACACGAGAAGCGCTCTCTCTCTGCTCTGCCATTTTCTGCCATGTGAGATCCCTGCATTGTTGTCAAGCCACCACCAGAGAGGATGCTCACCAGATGTGCTCCCTAGGTTTCAGACTCCCAGCCTCTAAATCTGTAAGCAATAAATTTTGTTTTCTGTATAAATCACCCAGTTGCAGGTACTTATGTTATAAGCAAAAGATACAAACTAATACAAAGGGATTACAGAAATCGGTGAGTGTGGGAGGAGGGGGGCAGGATGAGCAAGGGGTTCTAAATGTTGACAGGCACACAGTGGTTTGGAGCTGGAGGCTGTGACTCAATCCCAATTGCTTATGTTTCCGGAACTGAAAGCAACTCATTTCATTTATCATTACATGAAATTATTAAGGATTTCATGTAATCCTTACAACAGACCTGTGAAGTAGGTAATTTTAATCCCATTTCATAGTTGAGGAAGGTTGACAGTTAAGCCCCAGAGACACACAATTAGTAGGTGGTAGAGTTTAGATTTAACTGAAACCTTTAGTCTTTGACTAATTAGAATTCAGTAGCATCAAACCAACATCAAGTACATTATTCATTTAGATTGCAATAGATTTGCCTAGTACACGTGTACACAAAGATACATATACATGCTTGCACAGAGGATATTTTGCTATTTTATTTAGGAATGTTTCAAAAAAATTAACAACCATATTTTGTTTTTATTATATTGTTTTTGAGTGAACTTTTTTGTTTCTTTTTATGAAAATGTAAATAACTTAAAGATGGATAAATTTATGAATTTGAAACTTTCTTAAATTGGACTATGTTGAGAACCTCTGCCAACTCTCAAGAGAAAGTCTTTTGTGCATTTAATTATTTCTGTATTTCATTCATTTATATTTGTTATTGTTCTTTGTGCTATTTGAAATTTCAAAAAATTTACCCAGGTTTTAGAATACCAGCATTTAGTGATTACAATTATGTTCATATTATAATTTTTACAATTAAGGAAAAATATTTTATCAGCACTTTTCTGTCTTTGCTTTTCTGCAGAACAAAAAATTTCTATAGGGATTATTTTAGATAATTGATTTTAATACAGTGAAACATTAACTTTCTTAAGTAAAATTTTTTTTATAATTTGCTGTGCCCTTTACTCAAGAGTTTTCTTATGTTAATATATTCTATAAGTCATGGCATCTATAAGTGGCTGCAAAATTCCAGGTGGTGATTTTTTTCTTTTTACAAATGAAGAACAATCTCTTATCTTTCTTACACTGTTAGGATAGCACATGGGATGTTGGTCTTTTTCTTTAAATGAGTGCTGGGGTAAGTGTTGTCTAAATATTTCCCTTCCTAGATCTCTTTCTTAAGCTACATCTGGCAGCTGATAATGAAGAATTTGTACTGTTTCGGATTGCATTTACTATCTGAAATCTCAGTTTTTACTGTCCAAAGTTTTCAGTGTTAATTTAAAAGATTATAAATTCACTTAATTTG
>NW_007737441.1:30652-42568 GCF_000696425.1 Galeopterus variegatus | reverse complement strand
GGGTTGCGATACCGTTACCGGTCAGTAAAAAAGACAAAAAGGAAAAAAAAAAAAAAAGAAAAACAATGTAATGGGTAGGGTAGGTGAGAAATTTTTTGCTGGGTCTCATAAGGAAATTTTTTTTTTCCTTTTTGTCTTTTTTACTGACCGGTAACAGTATCGCAACCCTCGGTGTCATGCCCGCACTGCGCTCAGCCAGTGAGCGGGAACTGGTCTCCACATGGGATCCAAATCCTCGGCAGGAGCGCCGCCGCACTCCCAAGCAGCACACTCTCCAGTGTGCCACCGGGCCGGCCCTACATTGTTTTTCTATGTCACATCTCCATCCATCACAAAGTACCATTACGTGTTTAATTCCTTTTAGATTTTTGAATCCCCCCTCAGGTGGTGCATCATTTATTGAGCAGTTCTGACTCTTCTCACTATTTTCTCTGTTCATATAGCACCTGCTTGAGCACTTGTCACTTTGGGTTTGTTTTTGTTGCTTGAGTGCATATTTGTATCTGTTTTATATTTTGTCTCGTTATACATGTTCCACACTTTTTATAGTGTTTGGTATATATTTAGCACTTAATTGAATTATTCTTTATAAAATATTTTTGAATTTATACTATTTGTCAAGCATTGTCCCAGGCATTCAGGATACAGCAGAGAATAAATAGACATTTTCTCTTTATGGGCCACTGTTTATGAGTCTCTTTTTCTGATTTCTTCTCATCATTTTGATATCTAAATATTGGTAGTTCCTAACATTAAATATATTTTTTTTGTAGCTGCAATTATTATTTTTATGATTTTGTTGAGTATTTCATTTAAAAGATCAAATATACAGATGATCCCTAAAATTATATTTCTAGCCCTGATTTCTGAAATCTTATATTCAATTTCTCATCTAAATCTTCTTTTTTAAGTTCAACAGGCATATCAAACTAAACATGCTCAAAGCCCAAATTCAGATGCTCCATGCAGATCTGCTCTTTTGCAGTCTTCCTTAACTTACTAAATGTCAGGTACATTATTTCAATGCATGAAATCAAGTACCTCAAAGCCGTCCTTGAGAAAAATAAGTGGAGTTGGAGATGGATGATCTCTAAGTAAAAGCCAAGTCATTACTGTGACCTACGTGAGGGAGCAGACCTCTAATGCTCCGCCTCATCGCTTACCACGTGCTCTTCATACGCTCAACTCCAGTCACAGCAGTTCTTTCTTCTTCTACAATGACCTCAAGCATACTCTGACANATCTTCTTTTTTAAGTTCAACAGGCATATCAAACTAAACATGCTCAAAGCCCAAATTCAGACGCTCCATGCAGATCTGCTCTTTTGCAGTCTTCCTTAACTTACTAAATGTCAGGTACATTATTTCAATGCATGAAATCAAGTACCTCAAAGCTGTCCTTGAGAAAAATAAGTGGAGTTGGAGATGGATGATCTCTAAGTAAAAGCCAAGTCGTTACTGTGACCTACGTGAGGGAGCAGACCTCTAATGCTCCGCCTCATCGCTTACCACGTGCTCTTCATATGCTCAACTCCAGTCACAGCAGTTCTTTCTTCTTCTACAATGACCTCAAGCATACTCTGACATCAGATCCTCTTTACTTGATATTTCTTCTACCTGATATGCCCTCTAACTTTCTTAAGTAAAACTTTTTTTATAATTTGCTGTGCCCTTTACTCAAGAGTTTTCTTATGTTAATATATTCTATAAGTCATGGCATCTATAAGTGGCTGCAAAATTCCAGGTGGTGATTTTTTTCTTTTTACCAATGAAGAACAATCTCTTATCTTTCTTACACTGTTAGGATAGCACATGGGATGTTGGTCTTTTTCTTGACCGGGACTGGCAATGGGATCGCAACCCTCGGCGTTGCGCCCGCACCTCGCTCAGCCAGTGAGCGGGAACCAGTCTGTATGTGGGATCCGAACCCTCGGCGGGAGCGCCGCCGCGCTTCCCAAGCGGCACACTGTAGCAGTGCGCCACCGGGCCGGCCCCTGGCTGAATATTCTTGATTGCAATTCTCACATTTCTTTGTCATTTAGACCAGGGAGGAAAGCAGGTATATTGGGATAGCTGGAAATGCACATTTGTACCAGGTTTTCACACTGAGTGTGCGTGGCTTCAAGAACAAATCTAGCAATAATCTTGGTGATAGCAGGAGTGAAAATGAGAGAAGCAATAGCTTATGGGAGAGTGACCAAGCCTGGGTACCTTCTCCTAAGTTCCGTGACAGGTAGAGAGCCCAAATGCACCAAGGAGGGAGAAACCGGAGCTTACTATGTACCTCTATTGTTCCCTTCCTTCTAAGAAGCTGCCTTTGCTAACAGGCCACTGCAATTACTCTGCCTGATATTGCAACTTTAACCTGTAATGTGTCAACACATGACACTACAGCATGTGCAAAGCACAAGGGAACATTTAAAGAAATGAAAAACGTAGTCATTATTCTCAGCTGAAAGTCTCACTATAGTTCTGTTTCTCCACCAAATGGAGGAAATATGGCCTCAGCATTCAGTTTTGTCCAGACAGGGGAGTAGATGAAAGAGAATCCCAAAGACATTTTTTAGCTTAAACAAAAATCAATCTGTCTAAATGGAAAACCTAAGACCATACGACTTGTGGAAGATTATGCAGCTTATAGGAGAACTAATAAGTCTGACCTTTGGTTAGCAGAGATTTCTTAGATAGGACACATGAAAGGAAAAAGTGATAAATCAAACGTTATCAAATTAGAAATAATCGAATTTCAAAAGATATTGCTTATAAAATGAATAGACAAGTCACAAACTGGAAAAAAATATTTGCAATGATAAGGGAATTGCTTCCAGAAAAAATAAATGACACAAATCTAACAAGAGTAAAACAACCCAACTTTAAAAATGGGCAAAATAAGCAGAAGGAACTCTCATTTATTGCTGGTGGGAATGCAAAATGATACAACCATTTGGAAGACAGTATGGTGGTTTCTTACAAAACATTCTTACCATAAAATCCAGCAATCTCATTCCTTGATATTTACCCAGGGAAGTTAAAAACACGTTCACACAAAAACCTGAAAATGAATATTTACTGCATCTTTATTCATAACTGTCAAAACTTGGAAGCAACCAATACATACTTGAGTAGGTGAATGGCTAAATTAACTATGGCATATCCAGACGATAGAACATTACCATCAAAATACCAATGACGTTCTTCACAGAAATAGAGAAAAAAGATCCTGACATCCATATGGAACAGCAAAACACCCGAATAGCCAAAACAATTCTGAGCAAAAAAATAAATAAATAAAGCCAGAGGCATTACACTTCCTGACACCAAAACAGCAATGTACTGACATAAAAATTAATGCTCAGACCAACGGGACAGAATAGAGAGCTCAGACGGCAACCTACATATTTACAGCCAACTGATCTGCAACAAGGGCACCAAGAATGCATAGTGGGAAAGGACAGCCTCTTCAACAAATGGTGATTGGAAAACTGGGTATGCACGTGTGGAAGATGAAACTAGATCCATAACCTCTCGCCATATACTAAGATCAATTCAAAACGAATTAAAGAATTAAATATAAGACCTGAAACTATAAAACCCCTAGAAGAAAACAGGGAAAACACTTCAGGATGTAGGGCTGGGCAAGGAGTTTATGAACAGGACACGAAAAGCATGAACTACAAAAGAAAAATATAAACCAATAAGATTGTATAAACTAAAAACTTTCTTCATAGAAAAGGAAACAATCAACACAGTAGAAAGACAACCGACACGAAAAGCATGAACTACAAAAGAAAAATATAAACCAATAAGATTGTATAAACTAAAAACCTTCTTCATAGAAAAGGAAACAATCAACACAGTAGAAAGACAACCGAAAAAATGGGAGATGTTTTCACACTATAAATCTGACAAGGGATAAAAAGCCAGAATATATAAGGACAATAAAAAAAAAACAGTTAAAAATTTTAAATCTGATTAAAAACTGGGCAAAGGAGCTGAACAAATATCTCTCAAAGGAAGACATGCAAATGACCAACATGTACATGAAAAACACTCAACGTCATCAATCATCAGGGAAATACAAATCAAAATCACTTTGAGATATCATGTCACCCCAGTTAGACTGGCTATTATCAAAAAGAGAATAACAAATGGAGGCAAGGATGCAGAGAATGGGGAACCCTTCTACACTGTTGGTGGGACTGTAAGTTAATTCAACTGTTATGGAGGACAATATGGAGCTTCCTTAAACAAACACAGGTAGGACCACCATGTGATCCAGCAATCCCACTATGGGGTACATACTCAAAGGAATGGTAATCATCACGTCTAAGGGACACCTGCACTGCCATGTTTACTACGGTTCTACTTACGATAGCACATGAGTGGGAGATGAATAAACAAACAAACAATAAAGGAAAAAAGAGAGAGAGAGAGAAAGAAATAATAATAACAAGAATATGTTGAACTTTTAGAGAACAGATCTGTGGTTGCTAGGAGAGAAGGGGGGAGGGAGAGAGGGAGGAGGTTAATGAGATATTAATTATCAGACACAAAGAATGATTATGTACTGTAAAGATGATTAGGCTAACTATCCTGATTTGGCCATCTCATATTGTACACAACTATTGATAGTCAACTTTGTACCCCACAAATATGCATAATCAATTATGCTGCAATAAAAAAAATGAATAAAATAAAGTAAAAATTACTGATTAGACTCAAAGAAAAAATAAATAACTTATCAAACCATGAGGAGACATGCAGGAAACTTAAATGTATACTGCCATACTACGTAAAAGAAGCCAATCTGAAAAGGCTATATACTGTATTGCAGCCATACGACATTCTGGAAAAGGCAACACTATGGAAACACACACACAAAAAATCAGTGGTTGACAGGGTTAAGGAGGAATAAGGGATAAATAGTTGGAGCACAGAGGATTTTCTCTGTATGATACTATAATTGGATTGATGTCATTATACATTTGTTCAAACCCATGGAATGTACAACATCGAAAGTCAACTCTAATGTGAACTATGGACTCTGGGTGATAATGGTATGCAGTGTAGTTTCTTCTGTTTTAACAAACATACAGCCCTAGTGGGTATGTTGACAATGGGGGAGGTTATGCATGTATGGTGAAAGGGGATATATGGAATATCTCTGTACCTTCCACTTAATTTTGCTGTGAATCTTAAACTGTTCTAAAAAGATAAAATCTTCAAAAAAATGGGCAAACTGTTTGGGTACTTCACTAAGGAAGAAATAGGATGTCAAATTAACACATGAAGAAGCTCAGCACCAGTGATCATTAGGGAAATTATACATGAGATTACAATGACAATGAATTACCACCTATGCACATATTAGAATGGAAATAAATAACAGCACTGGATTTCTCATACATGGCTAATGGGAATGCAAATGGTATAGTCACTTTCAAAAACAATTTGGCAGTATTTTCTAACATGAAACATGAACTTACCATATAACCCAGCAATCCCTTTTCAAGACATTTATCCTAAAAAAAAGAACATATGTTCACATAAAAAAAGTATAAGTGGATATTTATAGAAAGTTTATTCATAATAATAAAACCAGCAACAACTCAATGTCCTTCAATTGGCAAATGGATAAACAAATGGTTGTATATACTTATAATGTTATATATCCATACAATGGAAAAGGACGCACATTAGTACTGGGACCAAATTAATCCTAGCATAAATTCTGCTCTGTGTCTTCCCCCCAAAAGCTTAAAAGCTACTTTAAAAATGACCAAGCTTATATGTGAGTTACTTAAACTACATGCCATAATACAACCTAACATTATAGAGGAATGCCTCAAAATCCAGTAACTGACAATTCAAAATTCATAGTTTTCCACATCCAATTATATTTTACTAAGCATGCTAAGAACTATAAAAATATGGTCTGTAATTAGGAGAAATGTCAATTTAGAAAATATATCCAGAAATAACAGTGGTGATGGGATAATTATACAAGGACCTTAAGACAACAGTTATTAATATTATTAATATGCACAATGGTGTAAAGGTAAACAGAGACAACAGTCAGAGGGAATAAAATTTAATAACACTTAAATAGGATGTCTGGAGATGAAACATACAATAAATGAAATGAAACATATGCTAGATGATACTTAAAGAGCATTAAATACTGCAGAAGAAAAAATCCATCAACCTTTGCACATATGATAGAAACAACTTTAATTCCATCTGCTATCTTACTATTCTTTTGCCATGTGATATAATGTAGGTCCAGACATTAGAATGTGGACATCTTCAGGAGGCCATTATTTTGCCTACCATCTAACTAAATAGTGGACAGAAAATGGGAATCATAACAATATATAAATAAATAAAGGTAACATATTTAACTGACAGAACTAAATAGTGGACAGAAAATGGGAATCATAACAATATATAAATAAATAAAGGTAACATATCTAACTGACAGGAGAAAAAGAAAGGAATGAAAAGAGAAAAAGAAAGAACAAATAACAGAGGTGACAAATAAAATAATATAGCGATCTGGAAGTTTTAAACCCAGCCGTATTGACAGTCATATCAAATGCCTGTGATCTAAACACTTCAATAAAAAAGGCAGGTATTTTCAGCCTGAGAAAAGAATGTGAGACTCAATGCTATGCTGTCCTCAAGAAACCCAGTTTAAATATAAAAATACCGATTGGTTAAAAGTAAAATAATAGAAAATATAATCATAAAAACTGGAATGGCTATGTTTATATAAGACAAAGTAGACATCAGAAATTAGGTGAAAGGAATAAATATCCATTGTGGTGACAGAAGTAAGGTTTCTGGCTAGACCTGGAGTAGATTTTTGTTTGTTTGTTCATGTTATATTAGTTTATATATATATGCATAGGTAATATAATGCCATATGTAGTATTATAGTGTGTACAATATAATATACTTATAATATTATATTATATAGTGACTATAGTATTATATTTGTATTGTACTGTGTATAGTGACTCTATGATAGAGAATATGCTATCATAGCTACTACATGCTATCATATAGTGAGTATAAGTTTTTAAATCACAGAGTTCTTATCAAAGAACTCACCAAATAATAGCTATTGCTCCAAAAGTTCAAGAAAACACACAAAATTTTTTTCCTTACTTTATTTTATTTTATATTTGTAGCATTAACAGAATCATGTTTGAAAAGCATATGATTAAGTTAGAATACTAAACTCATTGTATTTCTAAGATTTTTATCAGAATTTCTGTCACTTTATCATTCTGATTATTCTCATACCACAATTTTGTCTATAAAGATGCTCAAATAACAAAACATAAGCTTGCTCTATTTTTGACCTTCAATGAAACATGGAGATTGTTTTGAAAACTCCCCACATTATTTGAATGTGTACATTAAGGCTTAGATATGTTAAATAACAATCAAGGAAAGGCAGAGAAATGGCTTTGAAGATAAAGGAAAGGGGCCACAGGCAAGACTGGCCGAACACAGGCCAGTGCCCTGAGTTAAAGTTAAGTATCTTGATATTCTCTGTCTAAAATATTATTTTATCACATGGCTCCTTCACCAGGCGTGCACTCTATATAAATTTAATTGTTAACATAAAACATTAACTCTTGTTAAGTATTTGTGCATGCCATATTTTTAGTATGTTGATGTCGGAGTTGTGGAACTCAGAACTCCCTTCAAAGTAGAACTACAAAAATTGTCAAAAGTTTAAGTATATTTCTCTTTCACACTGTAGTGACAAAAACGAGAAGGAAGATGTATTTAAGAATGTATTCAAACTGACAAGGATGTTTGCATGGTACATTGTATAAGTCATGCAGAGATCATTTTAAAATTTATGTTTTAAAGATTGACTATTGGTCAAAGGAAACTCATGCAATTGTGTACTGATCTCTCAGCTTCCACATTTGCTCTCATATAATCTACATGGCAGGGAGTGTTTTCTGTATAAAACATAAACCAGAGGCATCACTCCCTGCTTTTAACATTCAGTAGTTCTCCATTGCACTGCAAAGACAGTCCAAAGTGTGTTCACTGAAAATATCATCCAGAGGATATTTATTGGAATCTAAGGCTCTCCACTGAATTTTTACCACTTCTCCTTAAACAGTAAACCCTACTGTTGAATCCCTAGCTGCTGGCCTTCTGCTGAGTTTCTCTGGGAAATCCCTTCACCCTACAAAACCCTGTAGCCACATATCTCATCTAGTTCTCTGTCCCCGAAACTTAAACTGAGCCATCTTTGGCTTTTATGTGCATGACTATGCTCCGGCTGTCTTTCCCCAGTGCTCTCTGCCCACTCCCACAATCCTTGGACAAGCCATAAGGTAGATAAGCAGATACTCATCTGGGAATGAAAGCCCATTTCTCCCTCTTGTAGACATTTGCAGACTTTGGATCAAGGGCACACCAGAAATTTCATACCAAGAACTTGGTTTCTTTCAATGGCACTGGAGAATTTAATATATTTATTTCTTATAGGTTGCTTTATTTATATAATCCCTGAGAATTTGACAATTTTCAGCAGTAAAAAACAGTTTAAACAAATACCTTAAACTATGTTGTTTTAAAAGTAAGCACCAAGAGAGTAGGGGCCAAATCTATATTTTTTAACCTCATATTCTCATAACCAAGAAAATAGGAAATGAACAATTCATGCTTGGTCTTTGTTTTGGTTGGAGAACTCTGTTTTGATTCTACAAATAATTTTTTTTTTTTTGACCGGTAAGGGGATTGTAACCCTCGGCACAGTGTGGTCTACACCGTGAGCGCACCGGCCATCCCTACATAGGATCCGAACCTGCAGCCTCGGTGCTCCCAGCGCCGCACTCTCCCGAGTGATCCACGGGGCTGGCCCTACAAATAATTTTTAACAAAAATTCAAAGAAGAAAAAAATTGCTGAAATTCTAGCTCTATGCTTTTATAGAAATGTCCCAAATACTTCTTTTATACTTGTATCCTCATTGGCATGGTGACACACAGATACAGAGCACTGAAAATGTTCTGAATAAATTAATCAAATAAATTCCAAAAAGGTGATAAAACTGTACATTTCTCAAGCCCCCAAGTCTCCTATGGTCAGTATCTATTTAATTTTTAATCGTAAGTATCTATATTTTTATTTGCGATTATTTTTTAACTGAGAAGTATAGCAAACTACAATTATCAAAACAGATTCTGTGTTTAACTGTGTACTACATCTGCGAGGGAATTCCACTCATAAATGTTTAAACTACTATTCAAACTCTGCTGTTAAAGATTAAATACTTTTTTATATTTAATTTTCGGGTCTGCATATTTCCAACACATTCTCCATTTCATGCCAGTTAATTAAGTTATTAATTTACTTTCACTTGTAATGAGTAGAAAATATCAAATAAAGCAAAAACTAGGTTAGCAAAATAAAGGTTAAAGCTCACTTCAACCTGAAAATTAAGAATTGTTGAATGCAAACTTTTTTAAATGATTCAAAGCACCAATATTGCATCTGATGCTATTTGGGACACTGAGCCTGAGCAAGTCTTGTGGCTTATCCCGGGTCGCAAAATAAAGGTTAAAGCTCACTTCAACCTGAAAATTAAGAATTGTTGAATGCAAACTTTTAAAAATGATTTAAAGCACCAATATTGCATCTGATGCTATTTGGGACACTGAGCCTGAGCAAGTCTTGTGGCTTATCCCGGGTAACCCATCTTTAATAGTATGTAGCTTGGATACAACCCTGTTCTGTCATCAATCCGTACCTGCCCCCATCTAGTGCACCCTGCTGCCTCCCATTATAACACATTTTTAATTGTAAAAATTGCATTAAAGAAGCAAAAGACAGAGTCTCTGTGTAAATTATATGATGGACATTCTTCCTTTGGTCAATAAGCTTATATGAAATATCACAATCATAGTTCTACCAAGATACAGGGTATTATTGAATTTACTTATTATATTACTTATGTGTTAATGATGCTTTTGTTAAAATGGCATTTTCATATCTTTGAAAGGAAATACATTTTAGTTTTGTATAATATTATTTCATAATATTTACATAGATCTAATAAGGCATTAATCACAATATACTGTTTATTCAGAAACTTGAACAATGAATTAATGTAAATAATATATAATTAAAATAGTATCTTCCATTGACAGTATGACTAATTACTACCACATGTTTTCTGGTTAATCTTCACAACTATCCTGAAATGTAGATATTACTGTGAAACAAATTACTCAAGATGAATTTAAAGCCTTACCTCTCTGACTATTCAGTAGGTGGCCTATACTAACTATTATGTTGATTTATTTTGCTTTCTGATGGCATCTTTCATGTTTAGCTAATCATTTTCTATCTTTGCCTTTAGGATTTGATACCAGTATTTTGCCAATTTGCAAGGACTCACTTGGCTGGATGTTTAACAGACTTGATACAAACTATGACCTGCTATTGGATCAGTCAGAGCTTGGAAGCATTTACCTTGATAAGAATGAACAGTGTACCAAGGCATTCTTCAATTCCTGTGACACGTACAAGGACAGTTTGATATCTAACAATGAATGGTGCTACTGTTTCCAGAGACAGCAAGGTAAAAGATGAGACCCCTACAGTTGCAAATAGTTCACCTGCATATCAAATTGTATCTATTCCTTCATGATAAAAAAAAAAAAATAACAGCGCACTATGCCCTATTCATTTTGGTAAACTTTTTTCTAATTTGAGTCTTTACTATAAGAGCAAATAAGCAGCAGGTTGAACAAAATAACTCTGCTAGAGATACGATACAAGCTAAATAAGATGAAAAATAGTAATTATTATTTCATATTAATGCACTTCATTGTAGTTTGCATTATGAACCACCAAGAAGTAAATAGAGATATGAGAATGTAGATATTAAAAGTAATCATTAAAATTAATTTGCTATCTGCTTAGCCCACGGTGTAAAATAAATGGGTTTTTTATCATTGTATGGTGGAGTGTTAATATTCTATTTTGTGATCTTATTAAATGAGCTGAATGAACCACAACATTCACCATAAAGTTATTTTTACTCGTTTGATTTTAAAATGACAGTCTTTCAAACTTTTCAAAGTAGCTTAGCTTTTTAAAAACTTCACTAGCAAATAAAGTGTCTTAATACTCTGGAAGAGGTGAGACAAGATGAAGAGTTGGAATAATATTAGTTCTTTATGGATCTTTCTTTATTAGGAAATGTAAACATAATGTAAAATTGGAATCATACTTCCAGAATCAATCAAATGATAATTTATATTAAGTATGTACAGGGAAACAAATCCAAAAAAACTCACAGTATGATAAAGTTTTGGGAAACTAAGAAAACAATGATATATGTAATTTTGATGCTAACTTAGAAAAAATAAGCTCTGGGAATTAGTTTGATGGGGTATACTTGCTATTGTCAATACTTTCTAAAATTCTTGGCAGTTAAGAGAATGAACAAGTTTAAACCATATCCTTGATTCTCGGTCTTTTGTATGAAAACTCACACATTATTTATCTTAATTACTTTTTCATATTTAACAATAGTTTAGTAATTAGGGATGAAATGATTATCTATTAGTTAGTGGTGAGTCAACTGCTGGGTTAGCTGAGTAGAATAGCTTAACTATTTATGAACCACTTAAAAAAATAGTTTTGCCATATTAAAATATTTTAAATCACACACAAACACACACTTGAACATATATTGCTGACTTTATTACATATGATCTTGCTAGGTAATTGAACTCTCCTAAAAAACTACATTATGGGCCGGCCCGGTGGCGCACTGGATAGTGCGCTGCTTGGGAAGCGCGGCAGCGCTCCACCCGAGGGTTCGGATCCCACATACAGACCGGTTCCCGCTCACTGGCTGAGCGAGGCGCGGG